>NC_048230.1:10560375-10621723 GCF_002007445.2 Ailuropoda melanoleuca
GGTGGGGGGACTGAAATAAACACGTTATCCCTGCAATTTTTTTTTGTTCTTGACGCTCACTCCTGACAATATTTTTTCACACTTGAGTGAACACCCACTCCATCTCTCTCTCCCTTTCTCCCTCTTTTCTCTCTCTCTTTCTCTCTCCTCTCCAACTCCCTCCCCGCCCCCCCCACCTCTTACACGTCTCAGGTCATGTCGCTGCAGCTCCGGTGGAAATAATAAGATATAAACCACGAGGTTGTTATTTGCATAGAAATAGCATGGAGCCCCAGGCAGCAAGGGAGAAGGACACAGGGATCATTTGTCTAAAATTTTAATGAAAACTTTTGCTGAAGCAGAGATTTTTTTGAAACTTTCTTTCTCCCTGCTTTTCTCCTCCCCTCCTCACCCCACCCCCAAACCCCATCACTGATTTGACTTAACATGGTTCAATTTGAAGAGAAAGAGTTGACGCACCACATATCATACTCCTGTAATACAACAACATGTAAATTGTTTGTTCCTTTAATAGATATGAAGCTGGAGAGACACACATTCCCAACTTAATACATTGCATGTATGCGTTAAGCTTTTATGGCCACACTCCATCTCAGTGCACACGTGATGTTGCCTGTCATTAGCCGACCTGTTTTTAATTAGTTTAGACCTTCCTACCTTTTGCTTCCAAAGACTCTTACTTTTTAAAGGTTTTATTTTTGTAGCCAACAGTAGTAACCTGCAAATAAAATATTTTTTTATTTCTAGCGGTTTCCTGTTTTTTACTTTCAGTGTTTTTACTGTACATTTACACATTTTATTCATGGGCACAATCCTTTGCCACTGTGTCTTTTGTTCCAAAACCAGAAAGTGCTTTCCGCATTTGTATTTTTATCTCTTTCCCCTTGTTATCTTAGTATTTGTATAATCTCTTTCCTTGTCTGTCTTGCTCTTGGTTGCCCATAGTTATTTGTAAAACATTCGGAATATTACCAAGTTGAGAAGTGTGGTACCTGGGTTTTCTTAAGTGCTGCAGAAACAGATTTGCCATCTGAACTAAAGGCAGTGGGCTGGTGATTAGAAGCAGTCTGGATGACTTCATTTGAAACTTAAAACCAAGAACATCGGTCCAGCTCCTTGCGACCTTCTGGGGTGAGCTAGTGGTTTCAGGGCTGTTTCTCAGATGGGAAGACTAAAACAGAGATAAAGTGACTTGGCTCCATTGGCAGAGACTAAATCAGCATGAGAACATGAATTTCCATGTCCCCCAAGTTTCATTCAAGACGGGCTCAGTCCCTTGTGCTTAGTATCCATAAGGCCTGAGAAGAGAAGTTGCTCTGGTCATTTTCCTTTTTTTGCAAATGTCATGAGCATGATGGCATGACTTAGAGAAGCTTCCAAGGGTCTGCTGTGTCATGTCACCCAAGGTAGAAGACCATAGGTTCCTAGCTCTACCGATAATAGGCTATAGGTGGCAGATGGCTCAGAATGCCTCACCGAGTGGTAAGGCAGACCTGATGGACAAGCTACATGGCTTGAAGGGTGTCATGCTAGTCTGGGAAAGACAGTAACCTATGTGCTTGGGGAGCTGGCAAGATGGGACCTTAATGGACTGGGGACAGTTTGTATAGTCATAAACTCCTAAGTCAAGGTGCCACTGGGTATTTCCAGGAACTTTCAGATTTACTTGCCCCACCCTATCACTCCTCTCTGTTTCTTTGCAATATATTTAACATGACATTAGGTTGTGGGCAGGCTTGAAGGACTAGTATTGTAAGGGAACATTGATGTAAATGAGAGCTGCTAGTTCCCAGTCCATCCCCCAGACGTAGTGAGGTATACACAGAGAAATCAGAATTTGCGATTTATAGCCTGTCCTAATTGTCTGTGGAGATAGGCATGTGCCAATGGCTATGATAGATGGATTATAAATTCGTTCAGGAGTTGATATGTGACATTTTAAAGCTTCTCCTTTGGGTGGGTGGGAGGGAATCCCATAATCTCATCTCCCTTTCCCTGTTTCTACTGAATCTGCCAGGAAACAAAGAGTTTATATGGTGGTGTAGCTAGGGCTATATATGTTAGGCCTGTAGGGCCCTAATTGTAATCTTGCTTTTGAGACGATACAAGTCCTTCTCTGGATCTCAGTTTCCAAACATATTTTCATGTATCTGTGCAATATGAAATGTGAAGTTTTACTCACTTTGTTGGATACTATCAGAGTTCCTCCCATGGCACCAGTGACCTGTACTGTATGTTCTCTATACTCACCGTGACTCTGTGACACAATTAGAGAGTCATGGAGGCTCAGAAGGGAAGGAGAGAGGCGCGCCTGGCTGGCTCAGTCAGTAGAGCATGTGACTGTTGGTCTTGGCGTCGTGAGTTCGAGCCCCACACTGGGTGTAGAGATTACTTAAAAAAATAATTAAAAAAAAAAATTTTTTAAAGAGAAATAATTTCGCTCTTGCCATGAGTCAGCATTGTAACTTTCACAGAACTTAAAGAGCTGGAATGGTTAAGAGCATAGACACTAGAGCCAAATTACCTGGGTTTAATTCCTGGCTCTGCCACCTACTAGTTGTATGACCTTGGGGCAATTTTCTTAACTTTCCTGGGTCACAGTTGTACTAATTGTTAAATGAGGATAATAATAGTACCTGTTCACCAGGTCTTGTGAGGATTAAATGAGTTAATATAGGTAAATCACTGACACTGTTGTAGTGTTCCCTAAGATGAATATAGAGTCCTTCTCATTGCAACTCATGTTCCAGGCCCTGGGAAGGAAATACAAACACAACGTTCTCTATACTTTCTGATCCTTTGAGGGCAAAAATTCCTTTAAGAAAATGTTAGATGTCAGTCCTCCCATCAGCAGTACGTTCATGTATTGACTTTCCCAATGGATGTCATCTAAAGACAATCACCGTACTTTGGAAAGCCATTAACGTCAGAGGCACCATGTTCAGTCCTGATAGGGTAGTATATGTGTCAGTCATCTGTCTACAGGAGTCCCCAAGGACTTGTTGATACAATAGCCCATAATCACTCTAAGGATCAGACCAGCAATTTGCATTTTTAAAAGTCCCCAACTACCTATTTTCACAATAGACAGTCCCTGTACTCCGGAAGCTCCAGATGGGCTAGCTCTCCTTTTAAAGAGGGCATTTGAACTTCCTTTCTTAGTCAGCTTCTCTTTAGCATTATGAATGAGTTCTCAGAAAGGATTACAATGGGCACATCTCCTTAGTTTTCTAGCCCTGTTCTTCAGTTCCCCAAACACACACACACACACATAGACACATACACACACAAAATATGGGCAAACCTGGCCCCGTGTTGGGGGTGGTTTTGTGTTTCATTTGATGTTCCTCAGGTTTGGTAGTTCTTCAGGGGGTTGTTTTATGTTTCACCTTGGTTCCTTAGGTATGTTTGACTCCATTAGTGAGTCATTGTGATCTGCCCTCAGCCTGATGCTCTGGTTTGGGATCTTGCAGGGTAGAATTTCCCTTCAGAGTTCCCCTGGAAACATTGCCTCTGAGAGAGCCCTCTGTAGGTATGGTGGCTTGGAAACTAATGACTTGGGAGAACCTCAAATAAGTGTCAGTGCTGAACTTCTAGATGAAGTGGAAGCTCTGAGGCCCTGCCTGGGGCATTACATTTAGACTCAGGAATTACCATGTTGGACAGCCTCTTAAAATTTGCTGAAACTTCTTGAAGTTACAAAACCTTTAGATGGATGGATGGAAGGAAGGAAGGAAGGAAGGAAGGAAGGAAGGAAGGAAGGAAGGAAGGAAAGGAAGGAAGGAAGGAAGGAAGGAAGGAAGGAAGGAAGGAAGGAAAGAAAAAGAAAGAAAGAAAGAAAGAAAAGAGCAAACAAAAACTTTTGATCATTCCCCTCCCTGCCATTACTAGGTGAGTAACTTTGGCCTTTCATCTATTTGGGCCTCAATTTCCTCTTTATAAAACATATTTCCCATCTTAAGGTGAAGACCAGATCTCTTAACTTTAAATTCTCTTTAATTTCTAGTAGTCTTAGGCTGTGAAGATGTATATTAATTTGTAGCCAGGGAACCATGTTAGGCTGGAGCAGGGAGAGGATAGATTGGGGATGAGGATGGGTAAGATCTAAAATAGTTGCTACATATTAGGGTGTTATATACTAGAAAGATTACATATTAGTGATGTGTGAAGTTATTACATAGTAGCAAGATTAGGAATGGGAGTTGTAAAGCATAATTATTGAAAAAACTTGTTCATCTCATTTCTTATCCATATTACAAAAAAATAAATGCCACATAGTAATGATGGTGGTAACGTTGTTACTGTGGATGACAACAACTGGCCGTAGAATTATAATTATTGGGAGTGGAAGTTCCTCAAAAGTCCATTGTTTGAATTTCCTCTGTAACACCACTGCCAAATATTCATTCAGTTATGCTTGCAAAACCCAACTGAACAGGAGCTCAGTACTTTATGAGCCAGCCCCTTTCATCTATATGAAGTTCTTTCTTACATTTAGCTAGTCTGCTCCTTTGCATAGACAGACCAGTTCCTCTTAAAAAGTAGTGTTCAAAATTAGCAAAGCAGCTCCCAGGGTTATGGTGTAACCTGTGTGGAATTGAATGGAACTAAAATCTTTCCCTAGTACTTTGCTTTCAGAGTCTGGCCTTGTCTTAAGAACAAGCATAGTAAAGATGAAAATGCTATCGAAAGATAGAAAGGAAACTGGATTCATAAATAACATTCTTGCCAGCCAAAACTATGAAATAAGTCAGAATTACAAGAGGAACAGCTGAAACTTATACCATTTGGAAGTAGTCTGTAGAAGGTTGGGGGTCTGCAGTGTCATGGAGGCTTTAACAGCCTGATTATCTCCTGCTTCCCCACCACCTGCCTTGTTGACCCTATACACGGTTGGAGGATGTTTTCTTGGGTGCTGTGTATTTAGATACTAGTTAAAACTCATTGGGTCCAAAGTTAGGTAGTACTTATTTCAGGAATCAGTAAAGGTAATGTAGACTGAGGTACTCTAAAGCTCTAAGGGCACACAACCAAATCTAAAATGCTAGAATTTATTTCCCTCTCACATCAGTGAGCAGTCTCCGGCTCACTTTCTGTGTGTGCACCTTGGTCATCTCTCCGCCCTGTCTCCAGAGTGTTCATTCCAACTTTCAGGATTGTGCTGCTTTCTGAGTGTTGGAGTGAAGAAATGCCTCTGTCTTACAGGTTCCGTAGCATGCAGGGTCTCTGCACTTTTTGCCTCTAGCAAAACATTGTCCCTGAACTCAAGCTGAGAGCCCTCTTAGGACTGTGAGCATGATCCCTTGGGCAGAGCAGTTCAGCTTCTTCATTTTCCAGTCATATGTTACACCTTCTTATGCTGGATTTTCTTCACCTTTCTCTCTTTCTATAAATGTTCGTAGCTCTGTCTTTGCAAATTAGTGCTCACTGGAAGCTTTGCTATTCCATCTACCCTTCTCTTCTCCCTTTAACCTTTCTTCTCCCCAGCCCCAGCCTGAAACCCAAGTAAATTAGCTTCTCACCCCTGCCCCCCAGTTTAAAAAAAAAAAAAAAAAAAGAACCATATTCCTCCAACAGTGTCTGTTCTTGGATTTGCAGTCAGCAGCCATCTCCAATAACCATCAGGCTGTCAGCTTTGCAGCTCCCCACTACCTCCCACCTCCCCCATCACTCACCAGAGGAAAAAGAGAGCCAGAGCAAGAGCTTGAAATATATCATGCAATAGTGTATCATGAATTTGTTGTGAATCACAGCGGTGAAGCAGGTTTATTTATTTCTGAGACCTTAAATCAATACAAAGTAGGTCTCTTAGTTCTGAAGCTGGGATGGAGTGTGAAAAAATGAGCCCATTGTACTCTTAAAACTTTGGGGAAAGGAGATGACAGCTATATAATTCCATTTACCAGGCACTAGGGGCTTTAATGTGAAGGTGACAGGGAGCTCTTTGTGCATTTAGAGCACCATATCTTCTAAATAAAAGATCTGTAGACTTGATAGTGGAGCATAGCTCCAAGTTTAATAATCTCCAAGCATTAGACCAAGCCAATATGTTCCCAAGTCAGAGAGTTCCCCCCCAAACACTCATAAATTAAAAGTGCAAGAACTGCACACATTGGTAGATTAGGAATGCAAGGACTCCAGTCTTTCCTGGGAGAAAGACAGACCTGGGCTCTAGCTGTGCACAGGCTGCGGTGTGAATATGATAAAGACACAGGAAACGAGACTGTTTAGGAACCTGGCTCCTGGCTGTTCATCATTCTAGGGGGACATTCCCTAGAATGCTGGATCCAAATCTAGCTATGTCCCCTCTCACTCATAGTGGCCATCTTCACACATCTAATCAACTAATGTACACAGTCAGGAGTGTTGAATTATGAAAGGAGAAGCTTTAAGAGCTGGTTAGATTGAACTACAGATTACCATGCCCAAACGTCAAGTTTTTCTGGTTGATTCTTGACTGGTTCTTAATTTTAATAATGTCTCAGTGTCCGGAATTTAAGCCTTTCAAAAATAGTATGCACAGAAGAGAAATTGAGAAATCAGTGTTATTAAGGAAAAGAACCCACCCAAATTTCACTAACAGCATAAGATGCAAATATGAGAAGTGAAGACCATTGGAACATATAATCAAGTTTTGAGTATCTTCATTTTCTATCTGACCCATTGATAAAATATGCCTTTTCTCAATAGATAAAGCAGGTTTATGCAGCTCAGTAGAGCAACCCTAATATAATATGACTTTATATTACAGTTACTAGCTTAATTCAGGCTCAGGTAAAGAATTTCGAAAGAAAAACCCAGTGTCTGCACTGGGGAAAACTAAAAGGATGGGAAAATTGAACCACTCATTTTGCTTAAAAAAGGTGCTACACTTTTATAACACTAATATGGAAGATTTCTTTTGCTTGTAGTAGCTCAACTTGCTGAAAATATAAATCAAAGCTGAGTTTTTATAGAGCACTAAGAATTATGGCAGTTCATATGCATTCACTGGATGCCAGTTACGTGTAAAGTTCTGTTCTTGTGCTGTGGGTATACAAGGATGATTTCTGCTTTCATGGAGCTTCAGATTTAGACTTGAAAGACAGTAACAGACTTTTCATGTGTTCTAAGGGTAAAAAAATAAAATCGCTGCCCACCACAGTTAAATAAGAAAACACAAAACGGCTGCCGAGAGGAGCAGTTGGTGTGACTCCACAAGAAGCCAGGCCCCATCAAGCACTGAACTCTTTGCCTAGCCACTGGTGGGCACAGGCACACAGCCCTCTGCCTTTCCACACCAACCTCGTGTCTTATATCCTCGTCAGAAAACCACTGGGATTTTTGAAAAATTTTCCATCTTTTGAAAACATCTGATAGAAGAATGTTATTAAGACTATATGAAGAATTCTCACAACTCAATTATAAGAAAACAACACAGTCATTTTAATAATGGTTTTAATTTGGGGGTACCTGGGTGGCTCAGTCAGTTAAGCATCCGGTTCTTGATTTGGGCTCAGGTCATAATCTCAGGGTTGTGGGATGGAGCCCCATGTTGGGCTCCACACTCAGTGGGGAGTCTGCTCGAGATTCTCTCTCTCCTTCTGCCCCCCCAATCCCACACTCACTCTTTCTAAAATAAATCTTTTTTAAAAATTAAAAAATGGGTTTAATTAATTTTCTTTAAAAATCTGAGCAGACGTTTCATCAAAAAGATATGAGTATGGTAAATGAGCACATGAAAGGATGTTCATCATTAGGGAAATGCAAATTTAAAACCACTATTAGGCACCACTAAAATAAAGGAAAACTATGTTTTTAATAAAGAAAATTTTTTACTGACAGTACTAAGTTATTTGTGAGAATGCAGAACAACTGGAACTCTTGTACGTATTGGTGGGAATGTAAAACGGTACAGCTACTTTGAAAAAGTTTAAAGAAGAATGAGATCTTGCCATTTGCAACAACATGGATGGACCTAGAAGCTATATTGCGAAGTGAAATAAGCCAGTCAGAGAAAGATACCTTGTGATTTCACTCATATGTGGAATTTAAGAAACAAAACAAATGAACAAAGGAAAAAAGGCAAAATAACAGACTCTTAATACAGAGAACAAAATGGTGGTTTGTAGAGGGGAGTTGGATGGGGGTGACACGTGAAATAGGTGAAGAGGATTAAAAGTACACTTATCTAGATAAGCACTGAATAATATATAAAATTGCTGAACCATTTTGTTGTATACTTGAAGCTGGTATAACACTGTTAATTGTACTTCAATAAAAAAAAAGAAGAAAAGTTCAGCACCTTTTTTTAAAAAAAATATTAAACATTTGCCATACAACCTAGCAGTTCTATTCCTGGGAGAAATGAGATTTACATCCACACAAAAACCTGTCCACAAATGTCAATAGGAGCTTTATTCATAATTTCCCCCAAACTGGAAACTACCCAATTACCCAAATATCCACCAAGAGGCAAACAGATGAACAAGTTATGGTATTTCTATAAAATGGAATACCACACCGCAGTGAAAAGGAACTTCTGACACCTACATTGGCATAAATGAATCTCAGATGCATTACACTAACTGAAAGAAACTAGATTCCAAATACTATGTAACATATGACTCCATTTATATAACATCCTAGAAAGGCTAAAACTGTTGAGGCAGAATGCAGGGGAGAAGGAAATTGATTACAAAAGAGATAAGGGAAATTTTTTAATTCAAGTGTAGTGGACATACAATATCATACTGGTTTCAGTTATACAACATAAGTATTTCAACAGTTGTGTGCGTTATGAAGTGATCACCACCATACAACTAGCTACCATCAGTTATCATACAAGGTTGTTACCATATTGGGGTTTTTTAAAAGATTTTATTTATTTGTCAGAGAGGGGAAGAGAGAGAGAGCGAACACAAGCATGGGCAGTGGCAGGCAGAGGGAGAAGCAGGCTCTCCACAGCAAGGAGCCCAATGCAGGACTCAATCCCAGGACCTGAGATCATGACCAAGCTGAAGGCAGATGCTTAACCAACTGAACCACCCAGGTGCCCCACCATATTGTTAACTACATTCCTTCTATTGTACATTACATGCCCATGACTTATTTATTTTGTAATTAGAAGTTTTTACCTTTTAATCTCCTTCCCCTATTTTGTCCACCCTCCCACACACACACTTCTCTCAGGTAACCACCATTCTGTCTTCTGAGTCCATTTGTTTGGTTTGTTCATTTGTTTTTTAGATTCTGCATATAAATGAAACCATATGGCATTTGTCTTTCTCTGATTTATTTCAATTAGCATAATGTCTTCTAGGTCCATCCTGTTATCACAAATGGAAAGGTTTCTTATGGCTGAGTAATATTCCATTATACACCTACACCCCACACATCTTCACTATCCATTCATTTATTTTTCTTTCTTTTTTTTTTTTAAGATTTTATTTATTTATTCGACAGAGAGACAGCCAGCGAGAGAGGGAACACAAGCAGGGGGAGTGGGAGAGGAAGAAGCAGGCCCATAGTGGAGGAGCCTGATGTGTGAGGCTCGATCCCATAATGACGGGATCACGCCCTGAGCCGAAGGCAGACACTAACCGCTGTGCCACCCAGGCACCCCTATCCATTCATTTATTGATGGACACTTGGGTTGCTTCCATGCTGTGGCTATTGTAAAAAATGCTGCAATGAACATAGGAGTGCATGTATCTTTTTCAATTAGTGTTTTCATTTTGTTTGGTTAAATACCCAGAAGTGGAATTTCTGGGTCATATGGTAATTCTATTTTTAATTTTTTGAGGAACCTCCATACAGTGGCTGCTCCCATTTGCATTCCCATCACCAGTGCATGAAGATTCCCTTTTCTCTTCATCCTTGTCCAACGTTTGTTATTTCTTGTTTGTTTGTTTGTTTTTGATACTAGCCATTCTGACAGATGTGAGGTGGTATCTTATTGTGGTTTTGGTTTGCATTTCCCTGATGATTAGTGATCTTTTCATGTGCCTCTTGGCCATCTGTATGTCATCTTTGGAGAGCAGAATAGATCTTTGTCTATTCAGGTTCTGTGTCTATTTTTTAATTGGATTGTTCATTTTTTTTGATACTGAGTTATGTGCATTCTTTATATATTTTGGATATTTACTTATTGGATATATCATTTCCAAATACCTCCCATTCATTAGGTTGCCTTTTCATGTTGTTGATAGTTCGCTTCACTGTGCAAAACCTTTTTAGTTTGATGAAGTCCTATTGGTTTATTTTTGTTTTTATTGCTCTTGTCTGAGGAGACCAATCCAAAAAAATATTGCTAAGACTTATGTCAAAAAACTTACTGCATATGTTTTCTTCTAGGGGTTTTATGCTTTCCAGTCTTACATTTAAGTCTTTAAGCCATTTTGAGTGTACTTTCCTATATGGTGTAAGAAAATAGTCCAGTTTTATTCTTTTGCCTGTAGTTGTCCATTTTTTTCCAAAACCATTTATTGAAGAGACTGTCTTCTCCTTATTGTATATTGTTGCCTCCTTTGTTGAAAATTAATTGGCCATGTAAGCATAGATTTATTTCTGAATGCTGTATTCTGTTCCATTGATCTATGTGTCTGTTTTTGTGCCAATACCATAATCCTTTGATTACTTACAGCTTTGTAATATAGTTTGAAATCAGGGAGTGTGATACTTCCAGCTTTGTTCTTCTTTATCAGGAGTGCTTTGGCTATTTTGATCTTTTGTGGTTTCATAGAAATTTTAGGATTATGTGTTCTAGTACTGTGAAAAATGCCATTTTGATAGGGTACTTTGATGGGGATTGCATTGACTCTGTAGATTCCTTTAGCTAATGTGAACATTTAAACAATATTAATTCTTCCATTCCATGAGTATGGAATATCCGTCCATTTATTTGTGCCTTTTTCAGTTTTCTTTTATCAGTGTTTTATAGTTTTCAGTTTCACCTCCTTGGTTAAATTTAATTCTAGGCGTTTCATTCGTTTTGTTGCAAATGTAAGTGGGATTGGTTTCTTAAATTCTCTTTCTGCTAGTTAATTACTAATCTATAGAAATACAACAGATTTCTGTATATTAATTTTGTATCCTGGAACTTTACTGAATTCATTTATTCTTATAGGTTTTTTTTTTTTAATTTACTTGAGAGAAAGAGTGAAGGAGCAGGGGGAAGGTCAGAGGAAGAGGGGAGAATCAGACTCCCTGTTGAGCAGGAAACCTGACGTGGGACTGATTCCAGGACTCTGGGGTCATGACCTGAGCTGAAGGCAGACACTTAACTTAACCGACTGAGCCATCCAGGTGCCCCAGATCTAATAGCTTTTTGGTGGGGTCTTTGGAGTTTTCTGTATAGTATTATGTCATCTGCAAATCATGGCAGGAAATAGGTATTTACTTCTTTTCTAATTTGGATGCCTTTTATTTCTTTTTCTTGTCTGATTGCTGTGGCTAGGACTTCCAATACTGTTTTGAATAAAAGTTGTGGCAGTGGGCATCCTTATCTTATTTCTGATCTTAGAGGGAAAGCTTTCAGCTTTTCACTGTTGAGTATGATGTTAGCTGTGACTTTGTCATCTATGCCTTTTATTATGTTGAGGTATGTTCTCTCCATACCCATTTTGTTGAGTTTTTATTTTAAATGGATATTGATTTTTATTAAATGCTTTTCTGCATTTATTGAGATGATCATATGATTTTTATATTTCTTTTTGTTAATGTGGAGTATTACATTGATTCATTTGCAGATATTGAACCATTCTTGCATCACTGGAATATATCCCACATAATCATGGTGTATTAACTTTCTAATGAATTGTTGAATTTAGTTCGCTAGTCTTTTTTTTTTTTTTTTTTTTTTTTAAGGATTTGTGCATTTACATTCATCAGGATATTGGCCTGTAATTTTTTTTTTCCTTTGGTGGTGCTTTGTGGTTTTGTTATCAGGGTAATGCTGGCCTCATAGAATGAGTTCAGAAGTATTCTTTTCGGGGCACCTGGGTGGCTCAGTTGGTTAAGCGGCTGCCTTCAGCTCAGGTCATGATCCTAGGATCCTGGGATCGAGCCCCGCATCGGGCTCCCTGCTCAGTGGAGAGCCTGCTTCTCCCCCTTCCTCTGCCTGTCGCTCTGCCTACTTGTGCTCTCTCTCTCTCTCTGTCAAATAAATAAATAAAATCTTTAAGGAAAAAAAAAAAAGGAAGTATTCTTTTCAATATTTTAGAATAGTTTGAGGAGGATACATATTAACTCTTTTTTAAATGGTAAAATTCACCTGTGAAACCATCTGGTCCTGGACTTTTGTTTTTTTGGAGTTTTTGGTTACTGATTCAATTTCATTAATAGTATTTGGTCTGTTCAGATTTTTTATTTATTCCTGATTCAGTCTTTGAAGATTGTATGTTTCTAGAAATTTATCCATTTTTTTCTAAGTTGTCCTATTTGTTGTCATATAATTGTTCATTGTAGTCTGTTATGATCCTTTACATTTCTGTTGTTTTGGTTGTAACTTCTCTTTCATTTCTGATTTTATTTATTTGGGCCCTCTCTCTTTTTCTTATGAGTATGGCTAAAGGTTTATCAATTTTGTTTATCTTTTCTAAGAACCAGCTCTTAGTTTCATTGATCATTTCTGTTGTCTTTTTAGTCTGTTTCATTTTATTTCCACTCTGATCTTTATTATTTCCTTCTTTCCACTAACCTTGGGCTTTGTCCTTTTTCTAGTTCATTAGGTTTAAGGTTAGGTTGTTTATGTGAGGTTTTTTTGTTGTTGTTGTTGTTTACTGAAGTAGGCCTGCAATGCTATGAACTTCTCTCCTTAGAACTGCTTTTGCTGTATCCTATAGATTTTGGAATGTTGTGTTTCCATTTTCATTTGTTTCAAGGTATTTTTTGATATCCTCTTTGATTTCTTCAGTGACCCATCGGTTGTTTAGTAGCAAATGTGGTGTTTATCCTCCACATGTTTGTATTTTTTTCCAGTTTTCTTCTTGTAATTGATTTCGAGTTTATACCATTGTGGTCAGAAAAGATGCTTGATGTGATTTCAGTCTTCTTAAATTTATTGAGACTTGTTTTGTGGCCTAACATATGATCTGTCTTGGAGGATGTTTCATGTGCATTTGAAATGAATGTATATTCTGTCGGTTTTGGATGGAATGTTATATACACATACACATACATATTTGTTAGGTCCATCTGGTATAATGTGTCATTCAAAGCCACTGTTTCTTTGTTGATTTTTCTGTCTGAGTGATCTATCCATTGATATAAGTGGGGTATTTAAGTCCCCTGCTATTATTGTATTACTGTCAGTTTCTCCTTTTATATTGGTTAATATTTGTTTTATGTATTTAGGTGCCCCTATGTTATGTGTATAGGTATTTGAAATAGTTATATCCTCTTGTTGGATTGATCCCTTTATCATTATGTAATGCCCTTCTTCGTGTCTTATTACAGTATTTGTTTTAAAGTCTGTCTTGTCTGATATAAGTATTGCTATTTCTTTTATTTCCATTTGCATGGAATATCTTTTTCCATCCCTTCACTTTCAGTCTGTGTGTCTTTAGATCTGAAGTGAGTCTCTGATCTGAAGTGTAGGCAGCATATAGGTGGTCTTGTTTTGTTTTTGTTTTTTTTTAATCCATTCAGCCACCCTATGTCTTTTGATTGGAGCATTTAGTCCATTTATGTGTAAAGTAATTATTGATAAATATGTACTTACTGCCATTTTTTTTTTTATTTTCTGGATGTTTTTGTTAATCTTCTCTGGTTCTTTCTTCTCATACTCTCTTCTTTTGTGATTTGGTGACCTCTTTAGTGTTATGTTTACATCCCTTTATCTTCTGTGTATCTATTATAGATATTTGGTTTGGAGTTACCATGAGTTCATATATGACATCCTGTGTATATAGAGCTATTTTAAGTTGATGGTCACTTAAATTCAAGTGCATTCTAAAAGCACTACATTTTCACCCCCCAACCCACATTTTATGTTTTTGATGTCATATTTTACATCTTACTATTTTGTCCCACAATGCCGGGATCACGCCCTGAGCCGAAGGCAGACGCCCAACCGCTGTGCCACCCAGGCGCCCCTATTTTGTGTATCTTTTGACCTCTATTGTAGGTCTGGATGATTTTCACTACATTTGTCTTTTAACCTTCATGCTAATTATGTAGATAGTTGATCCACTACCTTTACCATATTTTTGCCTTTACCAGTTAGACTTTTTCTTTATAATAATTTTAATAATTTTCTTATTTCTAGTGATGGCCTTTTCCATTTTAAGAAGTCCCTTTAATATTTCTTGTTAAGGCTGGTTTGGTGGTGATGAACTCCTTTAGCTTTTGCTTGTCTGGGAAACTCCTTATCTCTCCTATTCTGAGTGATAACCTTGCTGGGTGAACTGTTCTTGGTTGTAAGTTCTTTCCTTTCAGCACTTTGAATATATCATGCCACTCTCTTCTGGCCTGTAAAGTTTATGCTGAACAATCAGCTCATGGTCTTATGGGGGTCCCCTTGTACATAATAAGTTTTTCTCTTACTTCCTTAAGATTCCCTCTTTCACTATTGACACTTTGATTATACTGTATTATAATTAATATAGTGATGTATAGTATAGTGTTATGTCTTGGTGTGGATCTCCTTGGGTTCATCTTATTTGGGACTGTGTTTCCTGGATTTGGATGTCTGCTTCCTTCCCCAAGTCAGGGAAATTTTCAGCCATTATTTCTTCAAACAGGTTTTCTGTCCCTTTCCTTTTCTCTTTTCTTTCTGGGACTCCTATAATGCAAATGTTAGTATGCTTGATGTTTTCCCGGAAGTCCCTGAAACTATCCTCATTTTTTCATTCTTTTTTTTCCTCTTTGCTATTCTTGTTGTGTGGGTTTAACTACTCTTATCTTCCACATTGCTGATCCATTCTTCTGCATTATCTAATCTGCTGTTGATTCTCTGTAGTGTGTTTTTCATTTCAGTTATTGTATTCTTCTGATTTGTTCTTTTTTATATTTTCTCTCTTTGTTAATGTTCTTATTGTGTTCTTCCATTCTTTTCCTGAGTTTAGTGACCATCTTTATGATCATTACTTTGAACTCTTTATCTAGCAGATTGCTTATTTCCATTTCATTTAGTTCTTTTCCTGAGATTTTTGTCTTATTCTTTCACTTGGAATGTGTTCTCTCATCTCCTCATTTTGCTCAACTCTCTGTGTTTGTTTTATGTATTAGGTAGATCAGTTTTATCTCCTAGTCTTGAAGAAGTGTCTTTGTATAGAGATTATCCTTTGGCGCCAGTAGCATAAAACCACCCTGTTCACTCAATCCAGGTACCCCCTGGGATATCCCCTGTGGGCCACGTGCACCTTCCTGTTGAGGCTGAGCCACAGTTAGTGCAGACTTGCTGGTGTGTGAGGCTGGCCCCTCAGGGCAGGGGTCACTGGAGGAGAGGGGCTCTGGTGTTGCTCTGGTGTTGGCAGAAGCTACCCCTGGGTGTGGGGGGGTGGGGAGTCCATAGGGGAATGCTGGAGTGTGGTGAGTAGTAGCTAGCAAGGGAGATGGAGAGTGTCACAACTGTCTCTCACCACCACCGGGCCAACTAGGTAGAAGAGGGGGTGAAGAAAATTGTACCTGCCCACGCTTCCTTCCATGGAGAATGTTCCAGCAGATCTCTGCCCCTCTAGCACATGCCCTAAAATTAGTCAGTGAATCTCCTTCACATGTAACTCCCACACTTCTCAAACTACTGCCTCTGCACTGGGATTTGGAGGGTGTAAAATTGTGTGAGCCCTTTAAGTACAGTCTGTTTCCTGCTGCCCTCCTAGACATAAGCCCTCCTGGTTTTCAAAGCCAGATGTTATGGGGGCTCTGCTTCCTGGTGCAGGTCCTCTGAACTGAGGAACCCGGTGTGAGGCCTGGACCCCTCATTCCTCAGGGAGGACCTCTGTAGTTGCAATATCCCTCCCGTTTTTGGGTCACCATGCCAGGGGCGTGTGTCCTGACTAGACCTAATATTGCCTTGCCTCCTCATCTTGATGTGGCTTTTTCTTTATATTCTTAGTTGTGTAAAATCTTTTCTGCTAGTCTTAAGCTCATTTTCAGAGAGAGTTTTTCTGTATGTAGTCATGGTTCTGGGTTGTCCGTGGGAGAGTGTGAACTCAGGGTCTTCTTCACCATCTCGATCCTGCCTCCTAGAGGGAAACTTCTGGGGTGATTTTGATGGTGGTTTATGAGTATATATATTTGCCAAAATTCAAAGAATTCTACACCTAAAAATGATTTTTTTCTACATGTAAATTATACATCAATAAACCAGACTTTTAAAATTTTCCATATTTGGAAGCTAATTTATTGTCAGTACATTCAAGTCTGTAGATCAATGAACAATTGTTGGATCCCTGAGAGAAGTGATTTCTCTTTGGCAGTTTTCACTCCAGAAGCCTATGCCTTTGCTCATACATTTGATAGGTAAGCAGTCATGTGGCTCTTCTCTACCCCCATTATATTAAAAATGCATTTCTGTTCCTCACACAGTCCACCTTCAAATCCTTGTCATCCTTCTGCCATCTGACTCATTCCTCTGTTTTCCTCACCTCTCAGTAAGCAGAGGTCTTCCAGTGGCCTGTATCTCCATCTCCCCTCGGTTAAATATCTTCTCCCACCACTGATTACGCAGTCCCTTTTACTCCCAATTTACCCATCAGCAGACCCGATCACTTCATAATACTGCTGTGTGTGGAGAGGTTTTTGATCTTGCAGTGGGTGGTCTTGAATCCAGTTGTGGCTCAGGTCAGAGGCTGGGTCCCTTCTGTACCCCCAACTCTAGACTACCAGCTGCCAGCCAGCACTCCAGTTTGCCAGTGACAAGTGGCAATGAAGAGGGGAGAGGAAGTTGTAACCCTGAGTCTGTGTATCAAGAGGCTGTGTTTTGGGAACCCCAAATGTTCTTGGTTGCATTGGCACCGGTTCTGTCTCCCTAGAGATTTAATTCCATTCACCCTTGGATATATTCCTGGAGAAACGTTTACACAGTAATATGTGCTGCACCACTTAAAATTGTTAATTGGAGATTGAATTACTTGTCAGCTTTTAAAAATGTAGTCCTCTCAGGTCAGGGAGGAAGGTGTCAGCAGCATGAGTAGGTGAGCTATTGCATTTTTTTCTTTCCCTTCCTCTTTTCTCCCCCTCCCTTTTCCTCTCTCATTTTCCTCCTTTCTTTTGTCCCTATTTTACCACTTTTTTCCTGCTCCCACTTATTTTTTTTCCATATCTGTCTCTCTTTCTGCCTTAGCCAAACCTTTATCAATAACTTGACAGATCCCACAGTGACTCTAATATCTGGAATCATGAACGAAGTCCAGTAATGATAATTGCTTGGGAAATGTACAAAACCCCTCCTCACATCCTCTTGAGGATGGAAATATTCTAATGAGAAGGAGGATTGCAGCAAGGACTCAGTTTGTATAGCCTAAATTCTTAAATGCGAGAGGAATTTTATACTTCCTGCTTCTTTAAATAGAGGATTGCCCTGACCCAAGAATTGTTTAAAGGGGGAAAGGTTGGCTAAAGGGGGGAAAGCAGCAGATTTCATTTTTTATTCCATCGATATGCATCATTATTTTTCACATCTTCAGCACATGATTGCAAATATTTGCCTGTAAGCCTAAAGGCCCCCAACATAATGTGTATATCAGGACAAAGGCAGTTTTTTTTAAAAATTGAGCTAAGTTGCGTCTATGAAACTTGGAAATCTCAATGCCTGTGCTGACAGATATCCTGACAAGTAAATACTATACTCATTCAGTATTACATAGTGATTTCATTTGCACAAAACCTCACAATGCTCTGCCACTTCAGTCAAACGTCTGGAGCGCTGGGGAAAGGAAGAACGTGTTTATCTTGATCTCCAAAAAGGGATTTAAGGGAGAGAGCAGGCGGTATACTAGACTGTTTTCATTGCCTGTCAGCTATGGTAAACCTGAGCTGTCTGCAGTGTCTCTAGATAAGCAGCAACAGCAGCAGAGGCCTTAGCATGTATGTATGACTGCATTCATTTGTACTTCTTATGTATTTCAAAATTTCCAAAGGCCATGTAGCATCTTCGGTGGAGCCTTTAACAGTGTGTCTCTGCTCATCACTGGCTTTTATGTGGTGCCCTTCATTCTCAGGTCTGCCAGCTGCAGTGAATGAAGGGCTGGATGAGGCTTAAGTTTATATTGAGTGGATGAAGATCGTCTTTCCCCTCAGAGTCGGCCCTTGTTCAGTTCTGTGGGGAGGGCACTCTTCAGCGGCGGCCCCTGACATGGTGCCTGTGCCTAATATTTTACGGTACTGCTTCTGCACCTAAACCCGGGGAGCAGCAACGGGGGGCCTCGGGAGCCACTTCTGTTAGAATGGCTCCTGTGTTGAAATATGATTACTGATGCTTGTTGGGAAGATAAATTAAAAGTTTGCATCACGCGGTAGAAAATGTGAGAAACGTAATTTGGGAAAATGGAAAATGGCCAGCAACTCGATCTGTGTAGCAATGTTTATGTCGCAGTTGAAACGCTGATGAATAAAGCTCACCTACTTCATGAAGATACTAAGTCGGTGAGGGTTGTTCACCCCACATTTTTCTGTGAAATGTTGGTAGGGCGACACCCAAGAATAAAACAGTGGTGCCGTCTATGTGGGCTCTTTTCTTTGCCTTCCTAGATGCTGATCAGGGTTTGCGTAACTGTTCCAGCGTGATCATTCCAGAGTTAGGCAGAATGGATTTTGTCCTAGCCCAGATTCTGCTTCTTTGGTTGGAGCTTTTGTTGTCAAGTATTCTAAAATCATTAAAACCACTTGAGTCAGCAATGACCCCTATAAATCAGGAGCGATTGTGTGCACCCTCATTCTACTGGTGCCTGCTCCGAACATACGGTCATTGAAGATGAACCGGAGGGTACTGCTTTCCCGTGACCGATTGTAAAGTAGCTATGATTGTTAGCGTTTGATTGTGATTAGTGAAGCAGGTTTCATTTCTGCGTGTCCTTCCCTCCCCACCCCCACGCCCTAAGATAGGGCTGGTCAGAGAGAGCCATTTGGAGGCTCTGTTAGTCTAGCCTATAATTTTTCCCTTTAACTCCCAAAGTAAATGAATTTTCTCACATGACAAACATTTCTTTAGTCCAGAAATAGTGTCCTTGGTTGTGGTAAGCCCTGGTTAGGTTTCTTTCTGAATCCAGTGTACAAACACTGCCTTTTCAGAACAATGCCAAAGCGTCAGAAGCTGAGTTTTGCTTGTAAAAGGAAGATGTGCTAGGTGATTAAACTCTTGCTCCCTCCAAGTTTGTCTCCCATTAATTTATATGAATATGGGATGGAATGGGCAAGTGGCAGAGCCTCCAAGACTAGCCCTGGTCCTGGATGCTCTTTCCTTTTGAAATGAGGGACAAAGATGTGTGAGGAAGATGTATTCGGACAGCTGAGCAGCTCTTGGTCTGCTTTGGTCCCTTTTGCCAAGATTGGTCCTTCTTTAATCCATCACTCATTTTGGAGGGATGTGAGGTTCTTAGAAGATGGACATTATCAAGTACTAGAAATAGTGTTTCCTAGGAAAGAAAACCACCTTTCTGAGTAGGAAACAGCCCCAGTTCTCCTCTAGGCAGCAAGGAGTTCTTGGCTCCTGACATAGATTGTGAATATCAGATATTCAGGGTCAGTGCAGTGTCTCCTTTTTATTTCTTTTTCCCCTTTCCAATTTTATTTTAATAATTAAAAATACTGCTGATCACAGTGAATGACTTCTGGCAGAGAGGCGGTCTGTCCCAGAAGGACCAGTTGTGGGCCATCGGGTTTATGACGTCCATAAAACCAGAGCCAGATCAGAGCATGGCCTCCCTGAGTGACAGGGTTTTTGCTTCCACCAGGGTCCCGCATCAACTGACTGCTTTGGGTATTTGTTTTGGGTTGGTTTTTTGTTCTGTTTTGTTTCCTGATGCATGTGCGACTATACATGTGTGCACACATTTAAAGATATAAATGAAACAGGTATGTAATGCCCTCTGCCTGTTAGAAAGACTAAAGCCATCAAAATAACAAATGGCGTGTATTTGCTAGAATGTCAAAGTTATGAGTTTATTTTGTAATGATGTGCTCCTGCCTTCATGAGGTAAACTGGCCGTGGCGGAGGTGTTATTAGTAATATGGACTCAGTGGAGCAGAAAGCCAAGTGACCGAGAGATCAGTGTATCAGTCAGAGAGAGGGCAAATGGAAAGAGACAGCAGGAGAATGAGAAAGGAGCCACAGTGCCTGGGCTGAGATTAAAGACAGACTGAGAGGAGGGGGGGGAGCCCAGTGGTCACATACAGTCTCCCCTATTCCTGGGGCTCCTTCAGAGGACTTGCCGACATGTCGCTCAGCTCAGGGCTGTCTACAAAGACTGGTTCTCTGCACTTCCTTACCAAGGAAAGCACTTTTGCTTTCCATATTCCTTTCAGAAGACTCTCTTCCTCCCCTCCCAGCTGAAGTTCAGTGGAATGGAGGCCAGCTGGGTCACACTGAGGTGATGACTTTGGTGGCCAACTTCCTCGTCCTTTTCAGGGACTTGATGTCAGGGCTGACCCAGCATGGAGGGGAACATCTCAAAGCTCCTAACAGGAAGGGGCAAGATGGGAATATACAGGTAGAATTTGCTGGCCTTCCCTTTATTAGATTCTTCCCAGAGACTGAAAATGAATGAAAGTTACTAAGGAAGCAAATTTGTGTTGTGGTTATTTTCTGAAGGAGGAGAGGAGAGGGAAGAGAAAAGGTAAAACACAGTAAGCGCTCTACAACTGTTTAGAGCTCTCCAGGGCTACCCTAGATGACTGGCAATTACTACACACTCAGCAGTTTGCAGTAGTCCGTGATCAGGCTGCCCGGCTTCCATTGCTGGGTCAGAAAACCTCCCTCCCTGAAAGAAATTATTAACCAGTCTTCTAGGGGAGAGAAACCCTACAATTTCCAAGTCCACGAATATTTTTTCTTCCTATTTTTTCTCCTTCTTTAAAGGAAACTTCCTGGTTTCCAATTGCAGGTGCCTTTCAACCTCACAGGGGTTAAACTCCTCCAGGGATATACCGGGGATAGAGGCCTTCTGTATTCCCTGGAACCTTGGGAGAGAAGGACAGAGGAGAGGCGGGCTTGGGTATAAATCACTGCCCTCCACCCAGCACACAAAGACGACTTTAAACTCAAAGGTTCATGTGTGTATGAGATGCTTCCGGATTTTGCCAGCCTTAAGACTTGCGTGTGGGGACCAGCTTTAAAAATCAGATGTAAGGGGAAGAGTAATCCTTTAAAAAAAATTAGGGATGCAAACCTCACAGCATTTAAGTGAAACTTGTCACTGAAGATTGTCAAAAGACAAGCATGTTACCTCTGTGTATATGTGCAACAATCCGCCAGCCTGCAGACACTGGGGTAGCCTGCACCTCCGGGTCACAACCTCACCTCCCTCCCCCCCCACGGTTCTAGCTGAGTCGAAGTGTGCTAACACCTGTCTGTGGCAGCTAGGAGGGAGAGGGAGAGGCTTGCTGGTTTTTAAATTGCAACGGTATCTATGATTGTTCAAAAAAAGCCGTTTTTATTTTCTCAGCTTTCTTTTTAAGACAAATGTCCAGATAGTCCCTCCGAACAACCCACAGAGGCTGGAATCTGTGTCTTGTGGAGAAAAAAACCCATTTTAGTGAGAATCACAGAATAGACTTTGCCTTTATTTCTGTCAAGACAAGTGTCTTCTCTTGCTTGTTCCTCCAGGTCCTTGGGCGGGAGGTATACACCTCCAATAACCAGCTCGGGGGCATCCAGATCATGCACAACAATGGGGTGACCCACAGCATCGTTTGCGATGACTTCGAAGGGGTTTTCACTGTCCTGCACTGGCTGTCTTACATGCCTAAGGTGAGCGCTTCCCAGCCAGCAGACAAAGCTCCCAGCACCTGGCCTTCCCAGCACAGCTCACGCAGCCTTTTTATTTGAGGTCTCCTCTTTATGGTGGAGAAACTGTTTAATGAAATATTCCTAAGTTACTGCTTTCTCTTTTTCTTGCAACCATCTTTGGGCTTCTACCTTTAAAATGCCTTTGGATTTCATTGGTTAGACCCCTTTCCGATGTTTTCCCCAGTCACAGAAGCCTTGATGGCCTATCTGGGCTCAGATCACTGTGGGTTTTCTCTTTCATAATAGCCATCCGTCCCCCCCGGGAAGCTTCCCATCAAGTGTGGGTACACGGAAATCAAGAGTCAGAATGTACCACTTTTTGCCAGGCTCCTACATGAGACTTGAGACCTGGGCATGTTCTCAGGGCTTGGCATACAGCCGGGATGCCTGTAGCTGATGACTGGGACAGATGGGTACGATTCTGTATTTGGTACCTACTGTCCTTGTAACGACTGTGGCTGCATCAGGACCATGGGCCTGCTGTTTTCACTGATTGCTGTGCTCTTTCCTCCCAACCACTTTTAGAGTGTGCGCAGTTCAGTTCCTCTCCTGAACTCCAAGGATCCTATAGATAGAATCATCGAGTTTGTTCCCACGAAGGCCCCATATGATCCTCGATGGATGCTAGCAGGCCGACCTCACCCAAGTAGGTATATATTTGAGGGTCCGGTAGTACCCTGGCCCTCAGGTTGTCAGTCTTCCTTTTAATCACTAACCAATTGCTGCACAGTAGTATGTGACAAAACAGAGCTACTAAAGGAGCTGTGGAAATGAGACAAATCTTTAAAACAGCTCTCTAAAGATCAGGGTGGAAAATCCTTCAAGAACAAATGAGAACCAAATGAAATTAGATGTATAAGTCAGTCACTGAGGCATACGCAGGGCAGTCACTAATACATTCCTTCTGTTAATTCTTTTATTAAAGCACTTATTACTTAACAGGTTCAAATACTTTAAAACAGTTAAATCTAAGCAATAAAGTCGTAGAACCTTTGACCGTCTAGGCTCTGTAAACAGAGATTAATCAGATCAGTTTTATTTTTTTTTATTTTTTTATTTTTTTAATGATTTTTTATTATATTATGTTAGTCCCCATACAGTACATCCCCGGCTTCCGATGTAAAGTTCGATGCTTCATTAGTTGCGTATAACACCCAGTGCACCATGCGATACGTGCATTTTAGAAAAGGTGTTTGGCCCTTCGGTGTGGAACGTGACCACACTCTTCTCGGCAAGCTATTTCCAAGCGTGCACCCTGCGTGTACCCTTCTTTTTTATGATACTGGTAAAAGTACTGGTACTTGCTTTAGTTATTAATGTAAGATTGCTTTGTAAGATCATCATTCATGAAGAGATTGTCCAGAACTCTTAATTTCATAAATACATCGAGCGAGAACAAACCTTTCCCGCATGTTCATCTAATATATTACTCTGTCTTTGGCTGGTTTTACCTATCTTTAAAACAAAAACAAAACAGAAAAAAAAGGGGTGTCTCCAGGTAAGGTGAATGTACATTCTTGTTTGTCGGTCCATTAAGCTGTTTTAACAAACCTTGCTGGTCAGGTGGTCCTTTTGTGAAGCCCCAAATCCCTCTGCGACATTTTGAATCTATTTTTTTTCCGATTGTTTGAGAAGGTGTTTGTTCTTTTTTTGCATATTTATTGCAACTATTTCAAAGAAAGCAAGTGCAGAAAATAATTCATTAAATTTGAGAGTCACTGTGATTTTGTTGAAAGAAAAAAGAAGTCTGCATAAGGAAGACTTAAACCTTTATCAGTACCCACTCTGAGCTAGGTGGGACTACAAAGCACTTCCGTATACATTATCTTATCCGGGCTTTCTACTTCTCAGAGATAAAAAGAGATTACCACTTCACAAGCCCAGAGAAGTTAAGTGATTTGTGCAAGGTCACACAGCTATTACTTAGGAATTAGGGCTTAATCTACAGCCCAACTATAGATAGTATGGAAAAATCACTAGAGGAATTTTAATTTAAAATTTTACCTATTGTCTTCAATGCCTTTTCTTGCTGCTCTTAATAAAACTAGTTTTTCTTACATAGCCAGAAAAATCACCATAGTCCTCTCCCTACCTCTCATTTGTATGCCATGATTATGATAAGAACTATGAACCTAAAATACCTGTCAGCCTTAAAATCCAGTACTTTTCTGGGAGAATTCAGAGCAAGAATCTGTGAGTCCTCCTGGGAATCATCCGGGGAGGAGGTGGGTGCATCTTAGGCTGGCTTCTAAATTCTACATCTGAACTGAACACAACGTGTTCTTTGGGGGATTGGGGGGTGAAGTCTACCTACACTAGCCATAGCCCACCAGTGAGTCCTCTCCCCCAATCAACATACAAGGCAGGAGGGTTTTTGTTTTTTTTTTTAAGATTTTATTTATTTATTTGACAGAGATAGAGACAGCCAGTGAGAGAGGGAACACAAGCAGGGGGAGTGGGAGAGGAAGAAGCAGGCTCATAGCAGAAGAGCCTGATGGGGCTCGATCCCACAACGCCAGGATCACGCCCTGAGCCGAAGGCAGACGCTTAACTGCTGTGCCACCCAGGCGCCCCAGGAGGGTTTTTAAAGAAACCCTTCCATGTTGATGAATTCTGTTGTTCCAAATCATTCTTACTGAAGTAAGAATCATAAAATGATCCAAGCATATGAGGTTACAATTTCAGTATCCTGATGCACTTAGAAGTTTGATTTAGAATCTTCATCAAAATTTGAGCCCTCTTTCGTGGGGTGAACAGATGTGTGTGTATGTAGGTGGGCATTATCCTGGCCATTATTAATGCGATCCACAGAATAAAATGAAATTTGTGATAAACTAAGTTTCCTGTTTTTTGGATAATATTTTTTCATCGACTCCCTAGTAATTCATCCTGCTGTCTGTGCGCAGCTAACACTCGCTCCCAAATCGAGTGACTTCAGATTTTAATTTAGTGGAAGCGTTAAAGAAAGCAGATGATTCCCTGTGATAAGTTAAAGCAGATATCTTCTAGGTGAAAAGTTAAAGTCATTTATTAGAGGAGATAGTGCTGTGATATTCTTCAAACTGACGCCCAACACGAGACCAGAATCTAAACGATCAGCTTTGGGCTCACGATAGAGAGATAATTTTGAAACGGATGATCACGTTTTACACTGGGGCCATAGAGGCAAGGAACGTAGAACACAGTAATTACAAATTTAGTCTTGATAAAACACTCTCCATCCTGTTTAAGTCAGCAGAGGTTAGCTTGCTCGGATCTCCACTTTTAATTGGTTTTGGACTTGGGTTTTTAGGGGGCGGAGGGCCATGTTCAAATTAGAAGGATCACTGAGAAACCGTGAGCTGAGGGGCAAGCTAGGAAACAGTTATTTGCAGAAGCTTTTATGGGGCCTTGGTCAAACACGGATACCTGTGGAACAAAAGTTTTTTTCTTAACCTAAGATGTCGAAAGTTATGTTTCTTGCCAGCGAAAGAAATTCTGTGTGCAGGGGAGGTTAATGACGTTAAGTGTGTGCATCTTAACCATTATATTTTTGCTGTGTGTCCAGAGTATATGGGCATGGCCCTTTCTTGTAGAAAGATTATACTTTTTCAGCTGTAAGTAAAGTGGACGTATCTTGTTGCTTTTTAGCAGAGAAGCCAAGTCCCTTTTCTTTTCCCCAAATTTGGGTCCTCATCTGATCATTAATACTTATAATTGGCTGTCTTCAGCTTTCCATTAAAAAAAAGCCTGTGGAATCAAACAAAACTGTAAGCTAAGTTTTAAAATAGAAATAGACATTTTGAAAACACTTCAATGACTTGGCTGCCTTTTGACAAATGTTTGTAGCATTTTGAAAAAAGCCAAGTTATTTATTTAAACGCATGCAAACTCTCTGCTAGCTGAACCCCATCGTTTAACAATAAATGATGCTTTTGCTGATAGATGATTCTTTTTATGCAGACTAGCAAATGAAATAGGAGATGGTGTCTGAAGGCAGATGAGCATTCAGCTGCCTAATGCCTGCATCTATTATAATATGGTTAAAAACAACAACAAACTCCCCAAAACAGTCCCCCAAATCCAACCTTAAATTTGCCAGTTCCAGTGCTTTTTCAGTGGATTGACGGTCTTTATTCCCTTTGCCCTCTTTCTTTCCCTTCTGTAGCCCAGAAAGGTCAGTGGTTGAGTGGATTTTTTGACTATGGATCTTTCTCAGAGATCATGCAGCCCTGGGCCCAGACTGTGGTGGTCGGCAGAGCCAGGTAAGGGCGCTCTTGTTTTGGAAAGTCTTCTTCCTCCCAACTAAAAATAAGAAAGGAAGGGGCCATGGCTATCGAGGTTTTTGGGTTGTTGGGGTTTTTTTTGGTTTTTGTTTTTTTACCAATAATGTTCTCTTTGTCTAAACTTTCTAAGAATATTGGATTATAGACATGCCCAAGGCAGCATAACTGGAGTGCTGGTTCCCAGTAGTCATTTACTGTATCACTCCAACGATGCGTTTCATCTGAAGTCTGGTTTTCACATTTCCTTTTTGTGATACTGAAAGAAAAGCTCTTTGAGGGCTGTAAAGCCCAAATACAATAGCCACAGCCCACCAGTGACCTTCCCCTTCCCCAAAGACCTTTTTCTTTCTGAAGTAGGTGACAAATGAACCTGACTCCTCTACCTTGCCATGGAACCCAAAAGATCTATGTAACCTAGAAGAAGTTCCGTCCTGGCATCAAGATTATTTAAGTGTAACAAATGCACGATTCTGGCTTATCATCAGATTTGAATTGCAAAGAAAAAAGTTTACCTGAAACAGAAATGAGTAAAATAAACTGGAATAGATTTGCCGGGCTACCTCTATTTTTCAAATGGGAAATTGAAGTTTCTATTAAATTTTAATACCCACTCTAAGAAGTGCTTCACTCACCAGCAAGCTCTGCACGAGATAATCTGTGGCGCTCGCTGTAACGAGCACCTGCCAAGGCTGATCTTAATCTCGTTCTGCACTGCAGAGACATGCTGCCCTAGGGACCCACATCTGGAGCTCACCTTCCTCTCGGGGGCAATCAGTTCTCCTTATCTTGGTGAAAAGTGGCACCTGCTCAAGATTCTCAAACATGCCACATTGGGTTGAGATTTAGATTCTAGCCTTGAAAATAATTCTAGGCTTTGTGGTTCTCTCAGTACAGCAGGTCAGCACGTCTCATGCTGCCAATGACAAGGAGCCATCAGATGGCAAATCCAACAGACAGGATCTTCCACTGTGACTCTGAGTAAGAGTCAGGCCTGGAGTCAGCCCAGACTGAAACTCACAGGAGCTAGCTCCCGTTTTCTCTCCCGTCTCAGGTCTTCTACCCTCCCCACAGGCTTCTGGGGCCCAGTGAGAACCATTCTTTGTGCCTGGCAAAATTCCTCCTGGGGAGGGGGCGTGGGGGATGCACTAGAGAGAGAGCCCTCCTTTCCCGCATCTGTCGGGTTTTTTTTACAGAGGGCCTCACATCACAGTCAGACCAACTCTTTTGAAAATTTGCCTGTTACCTGTGCTGCTTCAGTCTTCCTGTCTGTTAAAAACATGACAGATTTTAAGCCACAGAAAGTGAAACCTTTGTTAAGGTCTTTAAGATCCTCCCACGGGAAACAAGAGAATAATGCTTTACACTTATGATTGGAAGAAAAGGGATTGTTCTGTGAGCAAGATCAGTCAGCTTGGCTTTAGTTAGCTCTGCCGTTGTTTATTGCAACCCTCACTCTGACTTCTTCCTTTCTTTCCATCTGATGAGTTCTGGGCTTCTTACTCCAAACACATACACATGCTCACGAGTATATAAAACACAAATGGAGCTAGCTTCTTTCAAAAGCAATGGCATTTCGAGAAATAAATATAAATGTATTCTTCTGGGATTGTTACTGTAAGTGCTGCCAAAACTCATCTTTGGTATGTATGTTTGGAATATGTGTGCTATTGGCTGTAAATTGTCTTTTATTATTCCATGGCACCTTGTCCAGGGACACACTATAAAACAAGATGTAGCATCTTCAGGGCTGGCCTGATAAAATTTATATGAAGTATAATAGAAAACAGAAGTTGTTCTGAGCTGTTTTCAAGTTCAATAAATAACTGTAATACTCGGATAAAGATGTTCTTTATTAGGTCACATGGGCCCTAATATATAAGTTATAAGTTACCGATTTAGGGTGGCTTTTGCAATTACAAGTTTCCAGTTGGATTGTTAATCATTGTGAACAGAAATATTTCTAAGCCCTCCTGTGTACCTCCTGCTCGTTGTCTGGTTGTCTAGAGGGCTTTTGATTCTGATTCAGTGCAGGCAAGTGACAAGGGGGTGGGTGGTCCCCATTCAGGCCCCTGTCAGGCCTCTTGTGATGACAAGAATCCATTTCCAGTAGCCAGTGTAACAGCCAAAGACCATCCTTCATGGAAAAGTTTGTTATGGAGATGCTGCAGGGAATGAGAGACTATAAGCCATCCCAGCCTCGGCCCCAAGGAATGTAGCTGAGAAAGTGAAGATTGAATCACGTTTTGCAGAGTAAGGACTCACCCTGTACCTGCAGCAGCTGCCACCCCTCCCCCCACAGTCACTCTCCCTCTCTTTCTTCCTGATTTTTACTAGGAAATCTTTCTGAGGACCAAGTTGGGAGGTGTCATGCAGCATAGATGCAGAGGCTTTGAGCTCCTGAAGAGTTTTTTAAATTAACATGTTGGAGATTAAATGCATACTTTAAATACAGATCACCTATTTCACCGAGAGTAACGACTGCAAGTTATCCCTGTGCCACTGCTCTTTTCCAGAGAAAGAGAAAGTTAAGGGCTTATTTAACCACCTCTGTACCCTTGGCACATATTTTTCATCATCTCCATAACACACCTACACATCGCCCATTCGCATGCCCAGTGTAATTTCAGGCGCCTCCTACCTTTCAGACCTTTTCCCTCTGTCTTCACCAAAGAGATGCTCTAGAGCGAGCTGAGAAATTTCATTCGGCACCCACAGAAAAAGGTGTGTGCGTGCATGCATATGTGTATGAGCACACACATCTAGACTGTGGGGTCTAACTGCTGAGACTCCCCTAGTACAACCCTGGGTTTAAATTTATCATGTGATGGAGAGCAGGAGTGATTCTGAGGGTAGTCTCCTACCCCTACAAGAGTCAGATTCCCCCCCTGTTCTCTGTATTTGCAGTTTCCAGTCTCCCCACACACACCCTAATCTTTTGACATGGGTCTGGAAAAGAAATGACTGACCTGTTTACATATATTGGGTTCTTCTTTGGCTCATTTTTTATCAGGCTAGGAGGAATACCTGTGGGAGTGGTTGCCGTAGAAACCCGAACAGTGGAACTGAGTATCCCAGCTGATCCTGCAAACCTGGATTCTGAAGCCAAGGTTGGTAACCTCGAGTACCCTGTGCTTCTGTGCTCGGAGCTGGCTTTCCCTTCTGCAGAGCCTGTGGATATACTGGGGGCATTGCAAGCCACAAGTTTTGGAGGGAATGGTAGTCTGCATCCTTGAATAATTTCAGACTGTCATGTGCTCACTTTTAAGATGACTCTAAATGGACTACAAGCCTAAATTCTAACTAAAAAATTACTTAGGCCTTTAGAGTGGTCTTGTTGATGCTAGAGAACAGTGTGTGTTTGTTAGGGAGATGGTCTTACGGAAAGGCAGCTGAGGGCTCTTTGGTCCCAGATTCTCTGAACGCGCACATGGATGAGCTATTACTAGAATTAAGAAGTCCGCCCTAATGGCAAATGTGAACACCACCACACATCTCTGTTTTAAAAGGGGTAGATTTTATTTTCACATCCTGACAAGAGTCAGAAAATGAGGGGTGGGAGGGACCAGGGAACAGGTGACTCAGCAGTGTCACATCAAGTGTCTGTTGACCAACCATGGTACAGAGAATGCTTGTACTAAACACGGGGTCAGAGGACTGGAGACTGTGTACAGTTGGCTTGTTTTGAGGACTGGTGGAGTTGAGTGACTTACAGTTGCCCTCAGGAAGCCTACAATGAGGATTCCCAAGACTGCGTTCTTCCATTAGAAGCAGTAAGGTTTCCTCTTCCTGACTGAGGAGTGGTGGTGGAATCAGGACTTAAAAAGTAGAGTATTTAACCAAATCAGAGATCCAGGATCCTTTCTTCTTTTTGACTTCAAATATGATCCTCTCGATGAACAACAGCAGTTTCTGTTTGTTTGCTTTGGTTGAGTTTTTAAAGTAAACAAGTGGGGGCGCCTGGGTGGCACAGCGGTTGGGCGCCTGCCTTCAGCTCGGGGCGTGATCCCGGCGTTGTGGGATCGAGCCCCACATCAGGCTCCTCAACTGGGAGCCTGCTTCTTCCTCTCCCACTCCCTCTGCTTGTGTTCCCTCTCTCGCTGGCTGTCTCTATCTCTGTCAAATAAATAAATAAAATCTTTAAAAAAAAAAAAGTAAACAAGTAAAATCTTGTTAACCTTGTCGAAATTCCTCCTCAAACTCTGTTGTTAATTGTGTCTCCCTTTTTGATTTTCCCCCATAGATAATCCAGCAGGCTGGCCAGGTTTGGTTCCCAGACTCTGCGTTTAAGACCTATCAGGCTATCAAGGACTTCAACCGTGAAGGGCTGCCTCTGATGGTCTTTGCCAACTGGAGAGGCTTCTCTGGTGGGATGAAAGGTAATTGGCCTGGCTCTGGGCTGGAGGGGCATAACCGTACAGCACAGGGAGGGAGGGTTCACACTGGGCAGAGCCAGCCGGTGTCCTGACAGTCCGTCACCCTAGGCTTTTGGGGGATTATACTTCCTCTGAAATATATCTTCTGAGTTGCAGCTTGAGTGCATACATACTGTATGTTTTTCAGTTCCATACAAAATTTCGGAACAGTCTACTAGTGTGATCTAGATGGGCTGCTGTTGTGGATTTAGCTGTCACAGGTGAATGAGGGACTGTTTCGATGGTCCTGGGGAATTGTGATTGTGCTAGCCTCTGTCCCTCTTTTCTGGGCATGATCTTTGTTGATGCTATGCTCTAACGCTCTATCGTGACTGAGGTAGATACTGAAATTAGCCTTCACCAGAAGAAAACAAACAAATTCTGTACCAGAAGCTGTTCTTTGTGGTAATTTGTGGTGTATTTTATTATTATCCAACAACAGCCCATTACTATACAGGCTCTGTTCTGTGCTATGGGAATCACTTAGTGATGTAGGCAGCTAGTATCACCATTTACTGAGAATCCTCCCTGTGCAGAGCCACTGTGGATGGTTCAGGAGTACCAAAGGAAATTCTTTCTCCCTCTCATAGCAGCGAAGCTCTCTCTCCAGTGGCTAGAGATTGGTGGCCATGCTGGGGCCAGAGACTACTTACCAGGAGGGGATGAATACACTGGTCAATGTCAACTTTGTTCACTGGGGGACACCTGAAGGTTCTGAAGTAGTAGAATGAGTTAGGGGAATGGAAGGAGGGAGGGGTTGGCAATGCTGGAGTAGAGTGGTCAGAGATCAGGACGTATAAAATGTGAAACAATGAACCCAGAAATAGCTTGGGGCAGGAGCATCTTTCACTCTGAGGGAGGAAAAGCCTGAGAAAGTTACCCTTTTACAGATGATCAGCTGTGTGTGAAGAAAGATTAGAGCCTTGTGTCAACAACTTTCCCTTCACCTGGCTCGGAAAAGCCCTGGACGGCCAGGCTTCCCTGGCAAAATACAGAAGACTAGGGTGGTTTTTCTTTTCTTTTTTTAAGCTGTAAAGTTCCCCTTTGCCCATATTTGCTAGAGAACTACTACATTTTGCACTTTTCTTGGGGGAGACTTGGGCTGTACGTGCAAATTAATGTTTGTATATTTTTATAGACTCTCAGGTGAATTATTTTATGACGAAGAGAATAAATCAGTGGAAATGCCGTGCGATGTTGAAAGCATAGGTTAAACAAGTCAGTCCTGCACATTTTTATTGAGTTCCAATGTGTAGCACCCCTGCTAGCTACTTCTGAGAATACAAAACTGAGTCAGAGACAGACATTGCCTCAAGGAGTCAAGAAAAATGTCTTGAACAGAATACTACAGTGTTGAAAAGAGTATGATACTGTCCTGAAGTGGTTTTTTTCCGGGGGAGGAGCCTGAAAGGCCTTCATTCATATACGTGAGGTTTATTTGGCATCCAGTTTCACTTGATCCCAGATTTCTTTTTTTTTTTTTTTTAAAAGATTTTATTTATTTATTTGACAGAGATAGAGACAGCCAGTGAGAGAGGGAACACAAGCAGGGGGAGTGGGAGAGGAAGAAGCAGGCTTCCAGAGGAGGAGCCTGATGTGGGGCTCGATCCTAGAACGCCGGGATCACGCCCTGAGCCGAAGGCAGACGCCTAACCACTGTGCCACCCAGGCGCCCCTGATCCCAGATTTCTTGGCTGGAAGATTTACATTAAGACTTAGAGAAGGCAATGCTGGTACTCCTTAGTTACCCCTCTTTCCAGGGGCCATCGGGAATTCACTCTTCCTGACATTACTTAGGAGTAAGCCAGCCTGGCTCTTTTGTCCTAAGGAGTTCGGAGTTCAGAAGTTTGCCGCTTGTAGGAAAAGCCTGAGCCCTGCTGTGTGTTCTGGCTCAGGCCCAGATTGGCTGCTAGCCGTGTAACAATAAGAACGACAATTAAGATTTGTTGAACTCCTTTTACCAGAGGCTGTGCTAACCATTTTACACGCACTGTCGTCACATAATCATCACAACAAGCCCTTCTAAGGGGTAGGCTATGCTATTTATTGGCATTTTATATACACTGAGACTTAGGTAAAGTAAATTTCCCAAGATCGTTTAGCGAAAAAATGACAGAGCTGGGAGAGGAACGCAGATCTGTCTGGCTTCCTTTAGCACAGTTGGCTGAGTTTAGAGCCTAGGACCAAGCCAGCTCTACTAGGACATCTCTAGAATAGACTGTGTAGGTTCCTGAGAAAGTTATTAGCCACCCACTTGCCCTCTGCTTTGAAGTTGTCCTTGGTTATTGTGACAAGAAACTTCAAGAGTTCAGATAGGAGTTGTATATTTTTTATTGCCGCAAAATATGCATAATATTTATCATTTTAACCATCTGTGACTGTACAATTTAGTGGCATTAAATATATACACAGTGTTACATAACCGTCAGCACTAAATATACCCAAACCTTTTCATCATCCCTGACATAAAATCCGTACCCATTAAACAGTAATTTCCCCCATCCCCCTACTCCCCTGCCCCTGGTCAAAAATGAGTTACTGGCCGGGTATAGACGAGGGCCAGTTCTGCCTTCTGAATTTTGGTGCTGCTGCATCCGTTCACACATCACTTAAGATAAATAAGCTTTGGGGAAGATAGAGATCAGTGTGAATGTAGGAGGGGAAAGAACATCGCCTTTCATATTTACATACAGGTCAGGATGTTTTCTACATATTATCTCATGTAAAGGGACCTAAGCTGAGAGTCATTCCATATCCCTTGGGGAGATGTTTGCAGTTTTGGTTTCAATACTGGCTGGGGATTATGCAGGGAGGGAAAATAAACAATTATGCCATCCCTCAGTGCACACAAACACACAGCCAGGAGCCGACTGCACTGTGGGTAAAATGACTCCAAAATTGTGTGTAATGAGTAGGAAAAGATTAGAGACAGCTCTTGCTATGCTGAAAATTGACATTAGTGGAGGGAAAAAAAAACTCTTTACTAGTCAGCCTAGGAGGTCTAATTCGAGCAGTAAAAATATAAATAAATAAATAAAAGTATGTCAAGATGGTATTGGTGCTTTTTTTCCAATGAGTTCTATCTGGCCGGAAGGCTATTCAGCATAATGCAAAATTAAATTATAAAAACTGGCTGAATATTTAGATGGAAGAGCCATTTGGAAGCAGTTTATTTAGACGAACCGGCAATGACCCACAACAGGGAGACATCAAGCGTGAAATTTACTAGAAATTAGCACCAGGGTCCCAGCCTCAGCATGAATAGCTTGATAGGATGCAAATCCCAGTGATATTAAGCTGCCTCACTGCTGGTGCTACGGGGTCACTCTCAGTTGGCTTTTCATGTTATACTTATTATTTTTTCCTGGGACAGGTTATAAATAACAATAAAAAACATTTATTGAAAACTTTAACTGGAATGAAAGTCTATTTTAAAGTCTCTGATTACTCAGTTGTCGAAATACTGTGTCAGCCAGCCATAATGAACTGATGAGACACGTTATGTATGTGCGGCTTGTGTGTGTCTAATGTTTACCTTCAGCTTCTAACAGATAATCTCGCCCCAAGCCAATAAGATCTGTTCCAGTTTCAAGAGTATGGGGCACCGTGGAAACACCCTACCACCCTGCTCCCTTGTTTGGTGCATGTGGCTGCCACAGTTTATCCATGTTGTGTAACAGTGAAGGCCCTAGGCAGGGTTGGTGCCTGGATGCTGAGAACACCCTGGAAAGGCTGTGTGAGCACATGCAGATGTGCTTTGCTCATAGTGCTTAGGAAGTGCCAAGCCCCCGCCTCTCCACTGAAGAACCTATCGGTATTTTCCATTCTCAGTTGCTTTTCTCATGGCCTGAGAACTGGCAGTCAGCATATGCATAGCTTTAAAATTCCCTAGACTGAGGTCTAGCCTAAACCCCTGGGAATACATTCTCCCCTGCGACTCTTGGTTGTGCTTTTTTGCTGTGTCTCAAATATGAAGGGATTTCAAACAAACGTGTCAGACTGTAGCCGGTGCTTCAGCCTGCCTTTCAGAATGTGTGGTTTGGGGCCGCTGTGATACATCATGAGCGTGTTGTTTGTACAGTTTGTTTCGTGTGTGTCCGTTTATATTTTAATAGCCTTTGTTGCTTTTTGGGTGTTTTGATGGTTGGATTGCAGGTCTGTTGGTGTTCTAGGTTAGATGGAGGCATTGTTTTCAGTCCCAAGCGTGTCAGCTTTAATGAAGCCTGATACCCCTTCGCTGCTCACAATCATGGGGCCTGGAGATAATTGCTCGGCAGTCAGATCCAAGCCCTTCAAGTAGCTAGTAGTGTCATCAGTACAATTGCTGACGTTTCCGAACATACAAAAAAATCCAGGAGAAATTTACAAATCTTCAGTCATGTATTCCAGTCTCTTTTCTGGTTTTTTATTTTACTCAGCCATTGTATCAGATGCCGGAAAGCAGGTTACCTCAGCCTCATGCTTGTTCCTCCCAGTAAGAACGAAGTCACGGAAAGTGGACTTCAGAGCCCAAAAGATCTGGGTTCGAATTTTACCTCTGCCGTTTATTCACTTGTTTAAGCCTCAGTTTACTCACCGATAACGTGGATGGAAGAACATGGTTTTCTAATGATTAAACGAGTCATATGTATGTGTATATGAAATCATGCTCCATGGTACACAGCAAATTAGCCATGGTGATGAAAAAGAGAGACCAAAGTTCATTTCACAACAGCAAAAAATGCACACAGATTCAGCTTCCTCCCAAACTGCATATCCTACAAACTTGAGTTTTTAAAACTTAAATAAGTGGGCGTACATTTTAAATAAAGTCCTTCTTTTCTTTCTGGGGGCTGAGTCTGTTCATCACAGGTAGTACGGACAGATTTTAATTTAGATCTTTAACAAACAGAAGTGAGGGAAGAGCCTGGAAACTGTCTTCATTTACCTCTACTTACTTTTTCCTCTCACATAGGATGACTTTGCACACTGTTTTCTGCTGTTTCACTTTCTCCTTTTATCCGCGTTCCATTTCTTCTCTCTGCACGATACCACCGAGGGCCACTCCTTTCTCTTACTTGTTCTGAGACTGAGACTGTACTCTTGGCAGCACTGAAAAATGTACTGCTAATTACACAATTATTTTATTATGTAGCACTGGTTGAAATATCCACTAAAGAATTAATTTAGTTAAAATAATTTGAACTGAGCAATTATTTTCATAACCGCAGAATTAGCGTAAAGCGCTTAAAGTCCTTTATTCCTGCTCTTCATACAGCAGTTGTGTAATTAGCAGTAAATTTTTTTGATCTTTGCTTTCCTCCCAAAGGAATAAATGTCTTTGCTCTGATCATACATACAGAGTATGTGACCATACACATTCCTCATAGAGTAGGGAGTTTTTCCTTGGAGCAACTTCTGAATTTTTGGAGTTTCTGAAGTCGTCCCAGAGCGGCCAGGCCCGGCAATGGAGAGAGGCATATACTTTGCAGTGAAGTGTGCTCACTGATGGTTTGTACAGAGAGAGCCATTTTTACTTTGGAGAAGGTGGCGGTTTAATTTGCCAGTAACTACAATGAAAGCATTTTCTATTTGGGTTTGCTCTTAACTTTCTGAAAAATGCTCCTCTGCTTTGGATTTCCAGAATTGATTTATTCCAAATTGAGATCCTTGCTTTGATAGGAAAGTTTGAACTCCGTTGAACCTGTTATTTGGTGTTTAGAAAGGATCCATTGTGGTTCCACAGAAGTCCTCATTAAACATCTAGAATCATAAACCTAAAACTTTAGCCATGTGTAGACTTCAGGGGGCTAGGAGATGGGAAGAAGTCCATAAATTGTTGGGAAATAAATAATAACCGATCCTACTTTCCAAGGACTCACTTTATTGATGCACCAGGGTGCCTTTTCTTCAGGCTGCTCCTGGCCCTGGGGGGTTACAAGGTGTGCTCTTTAGCAAAATGAAGAGGTAACTCTTCTTTTTATGTGGCCGTGTGATATTTCCAATAACTACATATGCATTTTAAGTTTTTTCTCTCATTGATGCCCTGATAAAGATGCACCTGTTAAAGAATTTGTTGTTCTTTCTGGTTATGTTCTTTCCAAAGTGTGTATGTGCTTATCCGCTCCTTCAGCAGATGCTTCCTGAGCACTAACTGTGTTCGAGGCACCAGACGAGACACTGGGGATACAAAAAGGAAAGAGGCCGTTTTTGAAGATAAAATTTTTGAAGGCTTCATTTCCATTAGCTGCACATTTTAAGAGCTTATCATATTCTAAGTATCACGAGAAGACTCGAAAAGAGCTCGAATAGTTCCTTCCTTCAGAAAACTTAATGTAGTGAGAGAGATCACATATTGACATGAAAAATACTCAGCATTTGTAGAGCAAGTGTGAATTAATGTGATGAGACCCGAATCCAGCAATTCAGAAAGGCTATAAAATGGATAGGCAATCCATAGGGCTTGCACACTGTGTCTTATGAAAGACAGTACACTTCTCTTGTGCTTTTGAAGATCCCCTGGAGTCTTGAACAGAATACAGGTGGAAATACCCCTCCTCTCAGTCTTCTGGGTGGCTGGACAGGACCCGGGGTGGCTGAACCCTCAGGCCTGTTACCTCTGGTATGAGTAGTCTCCTCGTGAAGGCACAGTGTGTTATTTTCTGTGTGTGCCATGATGTGAACAATATTTGGAAGCACTGTTTCACGATTTCTGATTTGTCTCATTCTCCACAGATATGTACGACCAAGTGCTGAAGTTTGGTGCTTACATTGTGGATAGCTTACGGGAGTGCTCCCAGCCAGTGCTGGTGTACATTCCTCCTCAGGCTGAGCTCCGGGGGGGCTCCTGGGTTGTGATCGACCCCACCATCAACCCCCGGCACATGGAGATGTACGCTGACCGAGAGAGCAGGTAGCGTTCCTTCTTCATTTCCATTCCCTGTCTCTAGGGATTCTCTAACTGTTGGTTTCCTCCTGCAGAACATCATAACCAAGAGAACTTTATTTGAATCTGTCTATTCCCAGAGGTCTCCAAGGTCAGTGAAAGAGATTTTCTAAATAGTGTCTGCTAGGATGAGAAGGAAAGCAGGTGGGAGTCAGGCTTTCCCAGTGGGATCCCACAGCCCAGATTCTTGTACCAAAATGTCCTCTATTCCAGGCACTGGGAGAGACTTGGAGAGATTCTCTCCTGTTCTTGTGCAGATAGGCCTGATGACTCCCTCTTTCTTAGATATGTGACAGAGGGAGCTCAAGGCAAGTTGGAGTGGAAGGACTAAATTCTTAGTCTGTGGAGTTCTAGGGTCTTCACCCAGCTCTGCCACTGGCTGGCGAGGAACCCAAAGCAGTCTTACGCTCCTTGGACTGCTGCTGCTTGTCTGTGGGATGAGCTGCTCGTCACTGAGTGCCCCCACAACACCCACATTCTGTGATTCCAAACCAGCGCTGCTCACTCTGGCATTGTAGAAGGCTTGGGGAACACCGTGCTCACAGCACCCAGAGAACTGCAAGAGAAGGTCCCAGGCTTTTGTCGGGAGGTGGTCCTTGAAAATACTTAAGTAAAACAGACCACATCCAGCTTACTTTCATAATCTGTTTTCAACCCTTTCCAAAACAGGTACATTTCACATTGTTTCCTTGACATTTTCCATGCCAATTCCTGCCTCCGATCATTTTCTCAGAGTACCTGTTTCTTTCCCCGTGATTTTAGCCTCCTACTTCAATAGCTGCTTGGGAGAGTCCAGTAGTTTTATTGCAAAATCACTAGGCTAGCTGTCTGTACTGAGGGACTTACTATTTTTAAATCCAAATCTAGTCCCTGATCTGATACCAGATCACAGACAGTTCCTCTGCAGACTGTGGAACAAGACCACCTGATTGCAGATGCAGTCCTGTCATGTGTTAGGCTTGGACAAGTCTCTTAATGCCCTTAGTTTCCTCCTCGGTAAGCTGAGGGATACTCGTTGCTTCCCTCATAGGGGATGCAGACTGGTATAGGATTGCTATGAAGCTTTATATGTAAGCACTTAGAACAGTGCCATGTATATAGTAAGTATTAGCTGTAATTTTTTTTTCTTAATGTAAAAGGTGGTGGTGGTTGTTTTTTAAGTTGTCTAGGGTCAAGTTCCTGGTGATAGGACATCGTCAGTATGCACTAGAAACTAGAAATGACTCTGAGACCTCTCTATAGCGGTAGGCAGAATGTTTTCCCTCCCGTGAGGATCCTGCCAGCAGACTGACCGCTGTGTGTGGGACCCATCGGCATTGACCCCTCATTGTACAGACTAAGTGCTGGAGGTTGTTCCCCTGCCACTGTGCCCACATCGTTGTTTTTTTTTTTTCCTGGAAAAAAATGTGATTCCTGTTACCCTTATCAGCTGTAGATGGTGGAGTCTGTATTCCTCTTTTGAGATGGAAGTAGACTGGTGTGGTAATGAGAATTATTTTAATTGCTTTTTGCCTGGCCTTTCTCACACCCCACGTAGACACTTTCTGATGCCTCTTCCCTCCCTGGGGTTCCTTCTGTGAGCCATGGGTGGCCAAAACCATAATGAAGCTATTTCCCAGTCTGCAAATTGTAACCGGCCTCATTCTGTTGTTCCTTTAAAGTGCCTCTATTTCTGTTTTGTTTCTCTTGGATCCAGGGGATCAGTTCTGGAGCCAGAGGGGACAGTAGAAATCAAATTCCGCAGAAAGGATCTGGTGAAAACCATGCGTCGGGTGGACCCAGTCTACATTCGCTTGGCTGAGCGATTGGGTATGTCTGCTTGTCCTCCTGGCAAATCAATGAGCCATTCAGCTGATTTGTAATGAGTGCATTCATAGGCCAGGGGAGGAGGCACTGAAGCATTTGATCAAATTCATGATAATCTTTATTTACTGTCCTGTATATGGTAAGAGCCCTGGTACAATGAAATAGTGTATGTAATAGGAGGGAAAGTGGGACCTAAAAAAAGCAAAAGTCACCCAAGTTTTCTTCTGGTATTTTCTTATCATGCACATAACCCATCTTCCTGGCTGTGTGGATGTCCTTGCATAGAATGATTAGCTAGAAGTTGCTGTGGGGGAGGGGGGGGCAGGCTAATCAGGCAGAGAGTATGCTAGGCTTCAATGTCCTGTTTCTGTCTGTGTCTTTGGACTAGCCTGCCTCGTTTCTGAGGGATGTGAGAGTCAGTGTCCTGGGACAGAGAAGCTGGAGACCTACCCAGGTGGTGTTCGGGGGCCATCCCGAGCTAGAGAAACAGAAGTAAAGATTGTGCCCTGTGCACTTCCACACAGAGGCCGTGGCAGCAGTAGCCCGGGAACATTGTGCGTGATGCTTCCAGCCACTACTCTCTTGCTCATTTGTTTTTGGAGCTTTTGGAAGACACTGCAGTTTGCACATAGGCCTGAACCCTGGGAGCCCTGTGTTGAGTCCAGAGACCAAATGAGTTTCAGATCCCTTAAAACACATCTTTCTGCCCAGATCTCCCATCGAGCCCCTTGCTATGTATTAGTTAAGATAATTGCTTGAGGTTCTTTTTTTTTTGTTGGTTTGTTTTGGTTTTATTTTTCTAAAGGAACGCAGTGGTTGGCTTTAAAAGGTAGTGAAACTCTGTGAATGGAAGGCATAAAAAAGAGAGGTGCTAGTTCATTTTTTGTTTCAAATAGTGACTTAATAAAGTACCATTTGTGGCCTCTTTATACGCTCACCATCTAGAGACACAAAAATTTCCAAGCGCTTGTCTGCACTCCAGAGACTGCACATCCGGGCAGTTTGGAGCCCTGAGCCAGCTTGCTTGCCAAACACAGTGACTGGGGTTCTAATAAACCCTGTGTGCGTCCCATTGTTTGCCATTAGGTAACAACCGCCAATAACTCTAACCCATCTTGGCCTGATCCTTTTATGGGAAGTGCATACATACAACAAGAATTGGCAAAGCTGTTTCTAAAATCTATTGCCACCCAGAATTGTTGAGGTGGTGTTTTTCTCTTTCTTCACCAAACAGGATAATTACTTCTGACCAGCCCTATACACTTTAATTAAAGTCGCTGCAGCTGAAGAGCAAGTTACTCACAACTGTATAGAGAGAGAGCTCTAAAAGCTTCGGCCACTGATAAGCATCTCACTTAGATGGCTCGTAATTGCTCCCAGCATCAGGCAATCGTCGCTGCCGTTTTTACCACTAATTCTGTACAAAGGCAGCAGTGCCACAATTGCAGGACACAGTGAATTGTGTAATTTTCTCTCCTTTTTTGCTTTTTTCATTTTTTCTTCTTCTTCTTTTTTTTTTTTTTTCTTTTTTGCTGGTTTTCTTTCTGGCCAATTTAAAATTTGTCAAAGTCGGTCTTCTTCTGGATCACTGCCCTTTGATATTTCGCGCACTCCATTTGCCACAAACAAGCCGCAGGGCCACAGTTCATGCTGACTCTAGCAGAAGCAGAGAGAGCTCCATTTATCTTACACTGCCTGCTGAATTCCTACTCATTAACTGGGGGTTCACTGCCTCTTTTTAACCCCCCAATGGCTGTTATCATCCCTTCAGAGTAACTGGGTGGTAGGAAGAGGGATCCTCTCTAACATCTGTTTGCAGAACCACTGGATGGTGAGGGGTGTGGGGCCGAAGCTTCTTTCTCTTGAAGGAAAGTGATATCGCTCCCACCTTCACCCAGCACCTTTTAACTTTTGAAATACAGGAAGGAGAGAGGGAGGAGATTCCCAAGTGATGGCCGTTTAATCATTTGTTACAAATCATCTCATTATCAATTTCCTCTCCACATTGAAGAAAACCGTATTTATTTAACCTTGACCAAAATGGCACTAGAGAAAGAATCCTTAGTCTGCTAAATGGGAAGCAGGCTCCGGCCCAGGGCAGGTTGGGAACATGAGAGTGGATCTAGAATAGAAATAGTCATGTACAAGTTTCGGTTAGGTTACGTGCAGGTAAATTGTTTTAACTCCTCCAAACATTAGCTTCTTCATCTAAGAGTGGGGATAACGCCCCCAACCTCGCCACTGTGAAGATTAGACGAATGTGCGTTTGCTTTGAATCCACGAAGCATTTTTCAAACATGGGGATTGGCGTCATTTCCTTCCCACATGACTCGTCAGAAGAAGCAGGCCCCCACGCTTGGTATCTCTGTGGCATGGGTCTGCTTTTGGAACAAGTGGTCTAGGAAAAGAAATACAAAAGAAAGAGAAGAAGTGGTGTTGTCCCTCAGGCAATTGTGGTGTTTCAGAGAGATCATACATACCAGGTGTATCTGTGGGGTCACAGGCCAGCAGGGGTGTTACAGGACATGCTATGAACTCAGCTCCTTTGGGGTTTGCTTTGGCTTTTGGCTTCTTTCTCAATCAGTGCCTAGAACCAAAGACTGCCAAGATGCTTTTTCACAAAGTGGGTGAAAATGACCTCATTTTCCAGACTGAGAGGGTAAGGCAAAAAGAAGACTCAAATCATAAGACACAAAATAATGTACGTGAGAGCCCATAATGGGATTGTAGTTCCCTGTGTTCTACTTTTCTCAGGATTTCCCCAGATTTTACCTCAGCTGAATACTGAGCCTGATCAAAACTAGACAGGAATTCTTTCCCTTTGTTATCTAAAGCCAATTCCACTGAGAAAAATCTGATTCAGGAAAAAGCCTGTAGGAGTGGGTGTTACCTTATGTTCCCCAATCTCTTCCCAGATTGGCCTCTGCACTGGGGAGCACGCTGTCAGAACACTTAGACAAACCAATGCACAACTGATTAACTGCGTTCAAAAACATAATTACTATTTATTCTCTAAGGATAATGAGTAATATTTAATTTCTGAACCGCTAACTTCATCTCTTTCAGATTTCTTATTTTTAAAAGCTGACCTTTCGTCATTTTATATAGTTCGTTTGGGTAGAAGGTGAATTACTAGTTTGTAGTTCCGTGATTATCATAGAACATGAAAACAGCACATACATTGATTGCTGATAGAGGTAAAGAGAGAAAGAAATGTGATATAAGCCCAAATACCATAGTGTTGCACCGCCGGATTCTCAGAACAGGCTTGGTAGAGTCCGTGCAGGGCAGATATCATCCTACCAGTCTGGTTACCTTAAGGAAATTTAATTCCTTCTCTGGACATAGAACCCCAGCCCTCCATGGCCTCTTCGTGTCTCCCTGACATCCTTCAGCCTCCTCAGAGAGCCAGGAGCAGGGAGTGGCTGCAGCGTAAGATGGCCTTCCTAGCCTGGCCTCTTGACGCCAGGACCCGAGATTTTCTCCTGGATCCTTACCCTTGTCTTGTGCTAGGAGGGAAATGACAAATCAGTTGAGAGAGAGCGAGCGCTGTCCAGTCCAAGCGTGAAGCAATCATAAGTTCCCCTCCGTCCCTCTCCCTCGACACAGTCTTTAGGCAAAGGAGCCACTTCGTGAGATGCTATCCTGCTCCAGACACACGTTTCGAATGTGGCCCTGTTCCCAGCCAGCCGGGCAGCCTGCCAGGCAGCAGCTCGGCTGTGCCCACATGGAGCACGCCCTGAGAGGGACAGTCTGACTCAGGCAAGGGCAGCTCCGGCTGAGCGCTGCGGCTGGCCTGCGCCGGCCCTTCCACCCAGCACACCCTCTCCCCAAGGCAGTATTGTGGCTTCAGGTGAGGATAAATATGTCCACAGACATCTACGGGAATGCCTTCCTCCCAGGCCTTCTCTTTAGGAGGAAAAGGACACTTCCTTGGGTTAAGGGGATTCTGGGGTTAGGCTGGTTTTCTGGCAGAAGTGATCAAAGTATCTGAGCTGTGTGTGCTTTTCCATCACTTGTGTCCATCTTCAAGATGTTATAAACTGAAAAGAGCTGGAGTTGCTTGTTTGAGTCAGAAAGCAGCATCTCTTGCCCGGAAAGGCTGAAGGGAAAGAAGTTCTGGTTCTAAAGCGTGGGAAGTGGCCTCTCGCCCTGTCGACCCTTGTACACACTCAGTGTCCTCACTTGGCACCATGGCCGTCCAAGCACTGGGCTCTGGGGGAGGCAGGCCCATGAGGAGAGATTATGGGATGGTGCCTCTTCCCTGAATTAGTGGCATCCTGCCACCCACCTCATCACACTGATTTACAAGGTCTTTAGTGTGAGGCAATCTGGTGCAATAGTGACAGGATTTTCCGGGAAGGAGAAGGGGCTGTTTTGGTCTGTTCCATTCATCAGGTTGCATTTCTAAAAGCACTTGGGCTTGCCTGATCCCAGGAAGCAGTGATTCACAGTTCTGTCAGACGGAGAGACCTGGCTGGCATTTTTGTTGAATTGAACGTAAGCTTCTGTCTGCCTGTGGGCTCTCATCAGAATATGTCTGAGAGACCCTGTTCCCTCCCTGGCCTCAGTTGACCCAGAGCCATGCCATCCTTTGACCTGCTAGACTGGGGGAGTAGGCTAGCAACTAAGGAAAGGAAAATAGTAAAGACTTCGAGACTTAACTGCCTCAAGAATTCAGAGAATTCTGTGCGGCTTCCTGACTCTTTTGCATGGACTGTTTGCATGGGGGCACAGGGCTGCAGGGGCAGTGACAGAGTCTTTGATTCCTATTTGGAAATCTCTGGGTTTACTGTAATGATTTTTAAAAATATGAACAGCGGAGTAGTAACACTAACACCATTGCAAGGAACCCAGGGTTAAACATCCCTGAGAGGATTGCTGTTAAAATCAATATGCAAATGCAGTTGTATATTTAGATAGGTGTGGCCCCCTTTGAAGAAAAGCAGATATATGAAAATGGGATTTTAAAAAAACTAGATACAGTGGGAGAAATTATTCCCATTACAAAAGGATTATTTGCTTTACCAAAGGATTCACTGCAGGGTTCCTTCTAAATAGCTCCCTGAAGGCATTTAAAACAGGATCTGATTTACGCAGTTTTTCCAGAATGCTTTTGTGTAAAGAAAGGCACACCTGTGATGGATACAGAAATCATTTTGCAGGGTTTTTTTTGTTTGTTTTTTTTTCCACCCTATCTTACTATCTTTACAGGGAAATTTCTTTCAACATCGAAAATGTGATTACACAGATCTTTTAAACAGCTACTTATGTTTGTACTTCTGAATCTTAATAAGGTTCCAGTCTTTTTTATGCTGATTTTTCAGTCTCCAGGTTGAGGTACTGATGTGTGTTCTTGTATCTGAGATATTCTGGAGCTGAGCGAGGAGAGTGGTCTGGTCCTTCTCTTTAGCTTCATAAGTATTTAACCAATCAAAGCAAATTGCTTTCTTAAGAGAAGGAAGAAGGACCCATAAAAGTTGAAATTGGGTTTAAATTTACATAGGCTTCTTAGTGTAACTAGAAAATAAAAAACACTTTAATATCACATTCTTTTATTAAACATTTTTCCTTTTTGCCAGCTTAGGATCGTTGTTACATAAACGAGAAACTGAGCACAGAAAAGAGATTTCTGCAAGGTCACCTAGTGCCTTTGGCTGAGAGGAGAATTTTCAGCCTACCAGTCTGATTTTTATTCTAGCTTTGAAGGTCTCACCCCTCCCCCCAAATCCTCCACCATAGTATGTGATCTGCCCGTCCATGGGGTGAGGCTCCCCTCCTCCTGCCCTCCTTCAGTGTCATGGCTGGGTAAAAAACACCTCCTGCTACAGAAATCAGGTCTCTCCTCGGAAACTTCTCTCCAGCTTTGACCCCATGGAAGAGAAACGTGGCTTTTCATTATGTCCTGGCCCCAGGAACACCTGACAGGCTGCTGCCCTGTGGACACTTGTGGGTCAATTTTACTTGTTTGATTTAAAGGGCACTGGCTCTATATTGCTTCTCGGCCTTTTGGCTAAGATCAAGTATAGTATCTGTTCTTATCAGTTTAATATCTGATACGTCCTCCATCCGAGGACAATATATTTATTTTAAAGATTTTATTTATTAATTTAACAGAGATAGAGACAGCCAGCGAGAGAGGGAACACAAGCAGGGGAAGTGGGAGAGGAAGAAGCAGGCTCCCAGCGGAGGAGCCTGATGTGGGGCTCGATCCCACAACGCCGGGATCACGCCCTGAGCCGAAGGCAGACGCTCAACGACTGCGCCACCCAGGCGCCCCCCCCCCGGACAATATATTAAATGGATTTTTGGAATTAGGAGACGGAATAGAAGCTTGCTGCCATCCACTGCACTTGTCGACCTGCTATTGCCGTACTTCCAGGAACCGTGCACCCACTCTGGGGGACATTTTAAAAATAAAAAATGAATTTAAAAAGAGCATGGGCTCTGAAGCCAGATTATCTAAACCCAGATCCCAGCTCCACGGTTTCCTAGCTTCTCAGCCTTGAGCACGTTACTTCCTTTTTTTGAGCCTCGGTTTCCTCATCTGTAAGGTACCCATCTTTGAGGGTGTTTGTGAGGATGAAAGGAAAGGAAAGGTACTTCATTTCTAGCACATGGTACCACTACAGTAATGTTAGCTTTCCTTATTTATTTGATCGGACTAGTATACCCTCCTTCTGGATTCAGCTCTTTGCATTAAAATATTTTTAACTCTAACGTTGGATTTTTGGGAGTTCATGGGGACTTTTTATTTTGGGAAGGTAGAGATGGGAGTAATCTACCTTTCTTCTCCCATTTCAGCCTTTTCCTAAAGTAGGATTCTAGAAAAAGAATTACTTTCCTCCCTGTAGCATATTCTTAAACACACTCACACACGCACACAACGACTTGCTTTCCTAAAAACCCTGAGGCCCTGCAATCTGGCTAGAAAAGAAAGAAAACCATTCCAAGATATTTAATTGTACAGGGAGCTTACAGGATTGATTGAGAGCTTAGCTTTTTACAATAGTCCAGTGAATAAGAAATGCTCCTGACAAACGATCAATGATAGGGTAATCACTCTTTATCCCCCTCCTCATTCTTACCTTCTTTCTTTCAGGAGAACAGGGTTCAGAAGTCAAAAATCTTTATAGACGCCGCTTTTAAATTAAGCAGAAAATAGACATTGACATATTTGTTAATCTCCCCTAAATCATTACCAGAGCTGGCTGCTTTGCTGTACAAAGAGAGGGGGGCCCTTGGTGTGCTACACAAGGGTCTAACTAGCTTAAGAGCAGCCTCGTATTTTTAGAAAATAAAATTTAGCAAACCTTTTCTCCCCCCACTTAAAGCACACAAATCCTTGGCTTTCTCGTGTGCATTTTAAAATACACACATCCTCTACTTCTGTCTGTTCCTTGCTTTGACGCTTTTTTGAGGTAGGTCTTGAACTGCAATCAGAGGCATTAAGGAAGGAATCAAACAAGGCAACCTTTGGGGGAATGCTCTGTGATCTTCTAGGCTCAGGAGGGCCAGAGCATTGCAGGTGTTTAGTCTGTTACTCTTCTAGAGCTCTGGAATAGCTTGACTGGCTTGACAAAACCTCTGTTAGTCCAGGAGCCAGCCTTCTGTCCCTCCAACTTTGTAAAGCCAAGACCTTGTTTCCAGAATGCCATACTCCTAAGCCCAGAAGTCGTCACCCTCTGCCCCCGGTGCTGAGCTGTGCTCTAAACTCCTTTCCTAACACAGTGAACTAAACCCTCCAGCTGATCTGCCTTTCTGTGCCCACTGCCAGGATAGCTGCTTGGCCGATGTGGGTGCATTTCGTGTGAAAGAACACAAGCTTTGGAGATAGCCAGACCCAAGTCTAAATCCAGACTTTGTGACGTGAGAGCTTGATGCCATTGGGCACGTAGCTTTACATTTCAGAGCCTCGGTTTTTCTCATTTGTAAAGTAGGTGCCCTGTCTGTAAGGTTGGGTTGTTCTAAGGATTAGAGACGATGTGTGTGAAGCAATTTGGAAAGCGCTCAGTGACATTGACGATTGCAGCTTGGCAGCAGTGTTAACAGCTGACCAGAACTAGGTCTGAATTGTGCATGGTGACTTACGAGCTATGTGCTCCCGAAGGCGCTGAGTGTGGCACCTGGCACACAGTGAGTGCTCGGTAAATGGTGTGCGTTGTAGATGGTACAGGTGTACATATACATGTACGTGTGTGTGTACACACTTATGTAAGCGCAGTGTTGGTGGTTTACCCAGAGGGAGGACGTTCTAAAGGTCTGGAACTTTCTATTCATCCATATCCTTGGTCCTACCATCCCTTGTCCCTGGCAGGGCTGTGATTTTACCTGCTGTTGTTGGTTCTTGATCTCACAGTAACATGAGGAGCTACCCTTAAATCTTAGGCCTGCCCAGCAGGTTTCAGGGACCCTGGGGTTGGAGCATGAGTGGCCCCAGTTCCCGGGGGGGTGGGGGCAGTGGATGCTCAGGGTGCTTAGGACTGTGACTACTTGCCAACCGGTACAGAAGTGTTGTAAGACTGTAGTCCCGCTGTAACCAGTCTCCTGCCTGAGCATCACTGTGCCTGAATGTGGCTCTGGACTTAGAGTCCGGCCTATTTCTTACAACACAAGAGCAAACAACGTGTTCTCCCAAGCGCAGACTTAACGTCTGATTAAGGAGTAAAACGTACAGTCAAGTGGTTCACGGGGGATACCAAGCAGTCGGCCCTTAGTGAGAAGTGTGCGTAATTTCTAAGTCATGGGCAGCCTTAGACCGAAGAGTGGAAGACAAGGAGGGTAGGGGGGCAAGTGAAGTAGAGAGAAAGGCCCAGTGCCTTTCAGGTCCCATGTCGCAGAAGCCATCTACATGAACTTTTAAACACTCCCCAAGAGCATCAAAAGGGCAAGTTCTTGGATCACTGTAATGAACGAGTCTAAAGCCACTGCTTTCTTGTTTGATGGAGAGCTGACTGCCCACTCACAGAGTGAAGTGAACATTTCTGTTTCACCCTGGCAACCAAGGAACCAGGTCTGGGCTCACATAAAAACTTCACTTTGGGTGTTCTGAAACAGTGCAACCAAATCCAGGTAGCACTGTGTTCATAGCTAACGTGAAGGTGGGTGAGCAGAATGTAAAGTAAGTTGGAGGATGGATGTTTAGTGAGTAGTGCTACGGGCCGCACTCTGTATTAGGGACTTGGGATAAAGAAACGATTCAACAGACATGCCTGATTCAGGAGATAATCTATAAACAGATACTTTAAATGTAATGTGGTAAATATGATCAGTGTTTACAAAAATATTAGGACAGGGCCGCCTGGGTGGCTCCATCAGTTCGGTGTCTGCCTTTGGCTCAGGTCACGATCCCGGGGTCCTGGGATGGAGTCCCGCATCAGGCTCCCTACTCAGCGGGGAGTCTGCTTCTCCCTCCCCCCTTCCCCCCTTGCTCGTGCTCTGACTCTTCTCTCAAATAAATAAAATCTTTAAGAAATATATATTAGGACAAAGTTTAAAAAAAAAAATCTTAGGCGTGCCCAGGAAACCATGTCTGATCTACAGAGCAGGAATTATTGGAGACATTGTCTTGGTCTCAGTTACGGAATGGGACTAAGATGGAACTTGAGCTGTTTCAGCCAGAAGCCTGCCATCATCCTTTAGCCTTTCCTGAAATGAACGAGATTCTGCTACTGAAGCACTTCCTTGTCCTCTGCCCCAAGTAAGCAAGAAGAGACAAGATAACATAGTGCCCCAAATCTCTGGGGGCCATGCAGCTGTACCTGAGACTTGGCTTTTGCCCCTGGCTAGTTTTGTGACCTTGGTGAGTTAGATAAATTCTCAGTGCCTCAGTTTGCTCACCTGTAAGGTGGGGATAGTAAGAATACCAGCTTTGAGGTTGTTGTAAGGATTGAGTTAATAGATACAAAGCACTTAGAATAGTGCCCTGTACCCCACAAACATTAACTTTGACTTCTGATTTTAGGCATCAGGGAGCCAGGAAAAGCATTTCTTAGCTTGGCTTACTTTTTAACTTTCCATTTAATATAATTTCACCAAATAGTTACTAGAATAGTACAAAGGACTACTGATGCCTTCTTCTTAGATTTACCTGTTGGTAACATCTTGTCCCATTCGCTTTATTGTTTCTGTTTGCTCACGTACATGTGCTTGCTTGCCCATTCTCTCCAAACACACACACACATACGGTTTCTGCAAACCACCTGACAGTCATTTGTAGACATCATACTCCTTTATCCACAGATATTTAGTGTGTGTTTCTAAGAACACAGACTTTCTCTTATGTAACACAAGACACTTACCTACATCAGGAACTATAACACTGATACAATACTACTATCTGATTCATGATTCATATCAAGTCACTTGATATGAATAATAATATCCTTTACAGACTTTTTGTTGTTGTTGTTGTTGTTGTTCAGATCTGAGATCTAACCCTAGACCTCACACTCCAACCTCTTTTCAGTTACTTAGTCTTTCATCTTCTTGACTTTTTTTTGAAGAATACAGGCCAACCTTTTTTTTTGTTGGTGGGAGTAAGATTTTTTTTAAGTAATCTCCGCACCCAGTGCAGGCCTTGAACTCACAAGAGTCACATGCTCTACCAGCCGAGCCAGTCAGGCACCACAGGCCCCTTTTTTGTAGCATGCTCCTCAGTCTGGGTTTTGTTTCTATTTCCCCATGGCTAAATTCAGATAATGCATTTTTGGCAGGAATATTCCAGAAGTGTTATTTATGATCAGGACATCATATCAGGAGGCATATGTAAGTTTGCCCTCTCTTGGTGATGGTAATTGTGATTACTTGTGTAAGGTTTTGTTTGCTAATAGTAATTTGTTAGGAGATACTTTGAGACAATGTAAATATTCTGTTCCTCCACAAACTCTCACCCACTGGTTTTCGTACCCATTGATAATTGGCAGAATCAATTGCTGTGTTGGTGGTAAAATGGTGATTTTCTAATTCTATCATTCCTTCAACGTCTATTAAATATTCGCTGGAAGGGAGAACTTTCCCTTCCTTCTTCCCCCATTTAATTATTTATATTAGGATGGATGGACTCCCAGGTTATTTCATTCCATAAATATTCTGGTAATTAATATCATTGTCCTATTTTTGATAAATCTGATGCTCAGACTGTCTCAGATCTGGCCAGTGGGAACACGTTCACACTGGCTTCTGTGTCCTTTTAACATGTCTCAATCACTTGAGTGCTTTCTTGCTTTTTATGACAGTGTGTTCCAGGCTCATCTTCTGTTTTTCCTGCCCCAGCCCTGGAATCAGCTATTTCTCCAAGGAGTCTGTGTTCCTCTTACTAGAGAAGGAAAAATGTTTGTTCCCCTGTCTAGGGTGTTACAACTGAGATAGTCTCATCTCAGAAGAAATCAGTTGGCTCTCCTCCCATCGATTCTTTAGGCAGATCCACCCCAGAATGGATGGGCCTTCATCTGATCCCACAGCCCTGCTCTGCCTGGTATGGAAAGAAGGCTGCTGAGTGTTAGGGCCCCAGTGTGATATGCCCTGTGTGAGCGCCCAAGAAGAGATAGCCATCAGCTCTCTTCCTTGTGGTTTTCAAGTAGTGATGGGCTTTAAAAAAAAAAAAACCAAAAAATGGAGGTGGAGGTGGGCATCTAAAAAACCTCGTAAAAATGAAACTGGGTCCTGTGGCTACATCCCTGTTCTATTAACATGTGTTTATCTATAATACTTACGGCTCACTCAGCAGCCCAAGGCTGTTTATGGCATATGATTCATTGTGGCATAAAAAGCAAGGCCTGTTCCCAGATGGACATGCTTGAAATAGACCTTTCTCTTCTGCAGCCCATCACCTGTGGTCATGTATTTATTTGTCAGCTTTGGTGACAAAGCACTTCAGGTTGTCCCCCACACCAGGGGCTGTCACCTATTGCTCCTTCAGCTAGACTTACCACTCTCTACTAGGCAGGCAGCTAAATTTTCAGTATTGATTACAAGTCCTATTCTGGGAGTAATTAGGAAAAAAAGCATAACATAGCAGCACCTCTACTGGGATGCGACTGACTGAAGGTGGGGGAGGGGTGTCCTCCCTGTTACAAAGAATTGTAGATTCCTTACAGGAATCTGTTGAGTGAGGGTACTGTGTGCTTAGAAGCTCAGTGATACAAATAGGATTTGTGGACTGCCATTCTCTTTTCCCCTCTTGCTTCACTTTTAGCCCAAGAACTAGAATGTCTTTATCACTCTGGTCAGGGGTTGGCTCTGGCAGTAGCAGCCCAGGTGTAGACTAGGAAGCTGGCTAATCCCATCTGTTGAGCTGGCATAAGACACACAGATCTCGCTGTAGAGTCTGTTCTGATTTCAGGTTAAGAGCTTTCAAACCTGAGATTAGCAGCCGTGGAGTAACAGCAGCTTGCAACTGTAGGAGTCCTCCGGTGGGAGACTTGTGTGGACATGGGAGAAGGGGCTGCTGGTCTGGGCCTGGAGGCATAGCGACTGCTCCCCTCCCCTGTCACACATGCAGAATAGTCCAGCTGCTCTAATGCTGGTCAGTCAGGCACGGGCATGGTGTCTTGCACGGGGAAGGAGGGGCCTGGCTGTCAGTCAGTGAGACGATGAGAGACACAGGCCCCTGGGCGGTTGTTTGCACCTGCTCAGAGAAAGACCTGGGGAGAGGGACTCCCATGGCTGCTTTTACAGTTGTGACCTCCACAGGGAAAAGAGGACATGTGGGCTCCCCATGGCAAAATAAGGACCAGTCTGGCATCTCACAGAGTTCTGTTACTCAGCAAAGAGGTGGTAAACACAATAGAGAGCCAGGCCACAGAGGGCGGGGCAGTGTTTTTGAGCTTCCTGTGACTATGGCTGCTTCTGTGCAGAGAGATTCCTGGTCACCACACAGTGTGACGGGCAGGTTTATTTAATTGCAGGCACCCCAGAGCTAAGCCCAGCTGAGCGGAAGGAACTGGAGAACAAGTTGAAGGAGCGGGAGGAATTCCTAATTCCCATTTACCATCAGGTAGCCGTGCAGTTTGCTGACTTGCACGACACACCAGGCCGGATGCAGGAGAAGGGTGTTATTAACGTAAGTACAGTGGATGCCACTTCTCCTGACTTGTCAGAGACCCGTGAGCAAGCAAGCGAGTGTATGTCTCGTGCACATAGGCTTACAAGCAGGGAACTGTTAGGGTTGGATTGAAACAGTTTGTGCAGATCAAACTGTTTTCATTTTTTTTGGAGAGACTTTTCCCTTTTTTGTGTATCTGTTATCACCCCAAAACAATTTCTGATATACATGACCATGGACTCCTCAGAAGGCAGGCTCCATTTTACTGGTGGGAAACTGAGTCTCATTTGGCTCCACTGGGGACAGCTTCCCCAGTGGTCCTCAGGCTGTGGATCCAGTGTCAGGGTTCCCATAGCAGCCAGTTCACATTTGATCCGTGTGCAGGTTGTTCGAGCCATTCTCCAAATCAGTTCCATATTGTCTCAGTATCTGGAGGGTCACAGCCTCCTCCCCAGAACATCTCAGCCACGGGTGGGGCTCACATTAACGAGGCCCGCTGCCGTGCGCAGTACTCTGGACAGGGGGCTGTGGCTCCGAGCTGGGGAGACGGCGGCAGGAGCTAGAGTCCCGGCCAGCTGTTATGTCTCTACGGGGCTTGCTAGTGGTCAGGTTTTTGTGCCTGTGGAGTTCCCTGTGGACTGGGCACTGAGCAAGGATTAGGGCTGACGTGACTAAGCTTATTCTTGTCTGTACATAGGATATCCTGGACTGGAAAACATCCCGTACTTTCTTCTACTGGCGGCTGAGGCGTCTCCTGCTGGAGGACCTGGTCAAAAAGAAAATCCACAATGCCAACCCAGAGCTGACCGATGGCCAGATCCAGGCCATGTTACGGCGTTGGTTTGTAGAAGTGGAAGGAACTGTGAAGGTAGGTGGGTGCCCTCAGAAGAGCCTTCGTGTTCTGCTTCTTATCCCCATCCGAGAAGCCTACAGGCCTAAGCCCTGTTTCCTCTCCACACAGTGACATGTCACAGTGGCTTGTTAGAAGAGGTCATAGGACATTTTTTGCTGCTCATTCTGTCATTCAGCAAACCTTTTTGAAGACTTACTATGTACCAGATACTGCATTAGCCCTGGAAAGTGAAAGAGGCAGATGCTTTTCCTGTCGACACAGAGCCCATCATCTCAAGGGGGAGATGGATCGGCCAAGAGGTCATGCACAACAGTGTGGCCGGTACTACACATAGTAAACCCAGGACATCATGGAGCACAGAGAAGGACACCTGAGCCCCTCTGTGGGAAGGAGGAGAGTCGAGGACTTCTAGAAGTGGTGTCTCAGCAGACCTGAAAACAAAGTAGGAATGAACCAGAAGAAAAGGTTGGGATGGGGGTGAGGGGTGGGGGGAAGGTAGGAGGAACGTTCCAGGAACAAGGAATGGCATGTTTCAGGGCCTGATAGCAAGAGTATCATGCATCCAAAGCACTGCAGATATTTCAAGATGGCAAGAGATCCCAAGAGATTGGGGTCGTGCGGGGCCATGGAAGGTGTGTTGAGGGCTTGGACTGCAGTCTGTGGGGAGCCACTGAAGTATTTAAAGCAGCAGAGTGACATACTCTGATTTGTGTTGTAGGAAGGCCACTTGGGAGGCTGGCTGGGGGGGTGGAACTTCAGGGGTCAGGAGCAAGAAGCCTAATCAGAGGTGATGGTTATGTGGGCAGGAAGATGCTGGAGCTTCAACTACAGATCTTCTGATTTCAAATCTGAGCTGGAAGGAAGTGTTCACCCTGTCTGCAGGGAACCAAGAATCCCACATCTTCTTGGGATGATCTCATGGAGAGGACACAGGGCTTGGACCAGTGCCCCCTCTGAGACAGTGTCCCTGGTGCTCTTGCCCCAGGGCTGGGATGGGGCGGGTCTGAGCCCAGGTTGACCAGACACCAGTATTTGCCCCTGGAATTGTGGGCTGCACAAGACAGTCTATGGGAGGATGGGAAGAAAGAGTTGGAACTTTTCTCTATTTACTTTTACTAAGAAAAAGAAATTGACCTTTATTCATAGTTATTATATGAGTTGAAAGTAAATCATACAGGTCATATATCCATTTATCAGAATATTGGTGGTATGTGCTGAAAGTATCTTTTCCTGATAGCTGTTTTGATCGGAACATTTGGTGCCTCCTGGGTTAGTGTACTGAGGGAGGGTGGGCCCTTCAGCCTCTTCCTGCGAAGTGTTGCTTGACGTCTCTGCTGACTGACTGTTCTCAGGGAGGAACTCCCAAGATTTGCCGTCATTGTTAAAGCCAGTGAATCTGGGTGCTTCTAACATTCACCTCTGTGTTAAGCCTACCCATTTCTTTACGACTGAAAAGCTTTTTTAGATAAATATTTCAGATGTGCAGCAGGCGAGCACAGCCTTATGTGACATCTGGTTCAGGTTGAGGTCAGCCTGTGGCATCATAATTGAGTGAGACAATTTTGTCAGTGGCTACTGGCAGCTCCTAGTGGAAGTTGGCATTGAAAGTCACGCAAGTGTAAAGCCAGAGGTTGTTCTCCAGTTAAGAGTGGCCGGCTAGGTAAATGGAGTGTGTGTGTGTGTGGCCAGGAGAGGCCCGCCCGCCTCCCTGCCACATTAGTCAGTAATGGACGTGCACGGCCTCAGTAAGCACAAGGATGAGGAGAAGGAATAGCTTCCCTCCGAGCATGAAGTGAGTGGATAGGCCCTGCGGTTCCTTAGCATCCTGTATCCAGGGGACAGTGCATCCGGAGAAGCCGGTCCTTGCCGTGTCGTCGAGATGGAGAGAACAGTGGGCTGTATGTGCACAGACTCCAGCTGGAAATCGAGTGCAGGAGACAACCCCGGCCCCACAGGGCAGGAGGAGGCCGCCCGAGGCGCTGGGAACCAACCCAGGAACTAAGGCTATTCCCTCCCTCCTGTCTACAAAAAACCACATTCTCTTGAGCTCCGTAGTACAGGAGGACAGCTGAGGAGAGAAAGGGCAGGCGGCGATGCTGCGATGTGGCTTTGAAACCTCCTTCCATATTCTGCAGCCTCAGCAGGACCTAGTTTAGTGTGGGGTGGGTGATAAAATCTGGAGCGCCCTTGAGGGAAGAAAGTGTTGCACAGTTGAAACGCTGTCTCTGCTGCCTCGGAAGGGCTGACACAGAATCGGCTCCGTATTTGGGAATGGCTTGAAACCTTAAAAATGTCATCCCCCCCCCCCACCAATGGTTCTTCAAACGGTGATAGATATTGTGCACTGTGTCTCAGGTGCAAATACCGGCCAAGTCCAGACCTTGGCTTTGCACCGGGAAGTAACCTTCTGATCCTCAGTGCAGTTACTGGCAGGGAAAGGCATTTAGTGATAGGCATCTGTGAGCCATGCTGTGTGGTTTTTTTGTCCCAGAGAATCTGTCTTTTTAATCTTAATCCTAAAGAAAGAGATTTGGGGACAGAAAATTTGAAGACACTGCGATGTTATGTAACTTAGCAGGGCAAGTCTTTTGTTTCCCATAGAGGACTCTGTTCCCAAGAGTCACGGGACTCCATCGGAACCCACTGGGACAGTCCTGTTGTAGGAAATAAATAGTAACGTTTAGGGCTTTGCTGCAGAGAGAGGCAAAGCATCACTGCAGGTCCCTGAAAACAGTACCAAGAACTGGGGTTTAAATTGGGTCATAAGAACACAGTGCATGTCTGTTGTGCGGGTAGGTTCTCGGTTCTTAGATCCACAGTCTGAGTTATGTGGTATTTCAAAGACTGATTTCCCCCCAAGCCCCAGGAATAGAAACCGAGATGAGAACTCTCTGTGGGGCCGTGAGCAGAACGTGGTCTTGGAATCTCACAAACGTTGCACGTCCCAGCCTTGCCGACTTGGATGTGGTGTTTATTTAAACCTTCGTCCCTTCCTGTGTAAAGTAGAGATGACGTTTCTTTCACAGGGTTGAGTGAGTTTTAAATGACACAATAAAGAAGGTATGGAGCACAGTGCCTGGCACTCAGACACTCAAAAGACGCCTGTTTGCTCCTCTTCGCTCAGCTCAGCACACATCAGAGGGTGAACTAAGAGCTACAGGTGTGACTTCATGATTGTGGCAGGAGCCGTGAGCACAGTTGAGTCTCAGTACGTGTCCTTTGACGTGGCTTGCTCTAACTTACCCACAGGCTAGGGTGCCGTAATTCGTTCTTGTGATCCAGGTCATTCACCCCCCACTCACGCTTACTCTGGATTTTCAAACGAGATGGTCGGTCAGTGGAGGCCCTTGGGAGGATGACAGAGGAAAAAGTACCATTGATAGGGTTGTCTGATTATCCCTGTCCCCAGAGCCCGGCCTCATGCTACCCCTGGACAAGTCCCATGCACCGAACTTCTGATTTCGGGCCAGGGAAGGAGGAAGGAAGGCAGAACCTGGGAAACATTTATTTGGCCCTGGATAGGGCTGAGACCAGAGTAGCTCTGAGGAGGCAGGGTCCACAGGCCACCCCAGCCCACATGGCTGTTTGCTGTTTTACTCCAAAGCCTCAGAAAAAAAATCACACTGCTGGAGATATCTCCAGAAAGCTCCCCAGTTGAGTTATCTACAGGGCATGGTAATCAGGACTCACATCCATCAGACTGTGCCCTGGTCACTCTCTGGTCCTCCTGTACACTGAATAAGGAGGACTTAACAGCTATCCAATACTTAGAAAGGAAACTTTCTAAACAGGTCATTTAGATTTTGTGCGATAGACTAATTACTACATACAATTAGTGAGACTGCGTAGTGCCTGAGATTCTTATCCACTGATGCATAGAAGGATAAAGCATCCGCTGAACAGTTATTGTAAGGCCAGTGTGGTGATGTTTAATTATCAATACTTTATTGGTATTAAAATGTTCTGATTGGGATGAGTGTGAGGCAGGCAACTCGTGAGCCCAGGCCTGTCATGAGATTAGCAGCCCAGCATTTCACACTTGCTTTTAAAATCCACACTGGAAAAAATCAGCCACGTTTTCATAATGTTAAGGAGGGAAATGATCAGGGCTTTCTTTCTGGGAATAGGGTTGGCCCGTCCTTCTGGATGGCTGGGATGATGAGCCTTACATCTCGGTTCTCGGAGGGCAGGCAGGGAACTGTAGCCTCCTTAACTCCGTGGAAGGGAGCCTTGCAGTACCCTACACCCTCCCAGGCCTGTTAAGAAAACCCTCTGGCACTGTGGGTGCTGACGTTTGTTTGTTCCTGCTGCAAACGCTATTGACTGGGGTTTGGGACCCCGTCGCCTTGGCATACGCTGCCATGATGGACACTTGACTGAGGTTTGGCTTGGTGGCGGTTGTCCAGTTGTCGTATTTAGAGTGAACAGCAAATCTTTCATACGTGGGGCCCATGTTTTCAAAGAGGAGACTTTAGAGCAACAGCTCCCAAAACTTGGAATGTGTTGCCCTTAATCCTGTCTAGGAACTTTTGAAATGTTTAATTTAAACACCTGGCATATTCTGTGGCTGCAGGAGGGGAAGGCAGAGGAGTTTTCTCTAGAGGGTAGCTGGCTTTCCAGCGTAGTGTCTGAGCATCGTTAGAAGCAGGCGTCTCGTTAGCTAATACATTACACCAATCAAGGAGAGTTATCTTAAGCCACAATTAATCTGCTCCCTGGCATATGTTGATAGGAAAGCATCATGCTGTTTCTTAATTAAAAGCAAACGGATTAAAAATGATTAATAAGAGTATTAAATATTCTCCTAAACTACAGGCTTTGGGATTCTTGGGTAAATCTGGTTTTGTTTTGTTTTGTTTTTTCCATTCTGAAACCCAAGAAGCATTTACTGTTTTATTTTTTCCAACCCCCAAAATCTGCATAAGTAAGGGCATGTGCCTAAATCCTCAAGCCATGGAGAAGTCTAAATTACCAATGATAGAGATGGAAATATCTGAGTTCGGCGGCAATGGGTAAGAGTCCCAGTGTATCCAGTCCATATGTGGGGCGCACGGTGCCTGGGATACCGGAGAGAAGACCACTGCAGTGTGGGGAAGACATTACCACCCACCCCCTTTATCAGCAGAGATTGACATAGCACCTCCTTTCCTTCCGAACAAGACACTTCCCTGCCCTTTGCCTCAGAGATGGCAGCAGAAGTCCTGACCGAGGCTCGGGCTGTCACTGGCTTGGCCATCCCACCCTCGCCAGGAGAGCTGATCTTTGTATCCGCTGTCCCAAACAGAGGGCACGTTGGGGGCCAGAAAAAGAACTGCATTAAAGAACGAGGAAGGGCACACTGCTGACCCTTAATCCTGGGTTCCTTAATCCTTCCACTGTGAAGGGCTCCTTAAGAATTTTTAGAAATGTGGAAGCCAATCACGTGATGTAATAAATAAGCGGTCACAGCTAACTCACCGGCTAAGTGAGAGATGTGGAAGTGAGAGTCTGTGAGAAACCATTCTTTTTGAAGGCATGAAGTAGAAAGTTAGAAAACCGCACGGCGCTCTGTTTCTGACTGCATGCTGCCCTCGAGGGGGGTGAAGACGACATTCCCTCTGTGCCTCGCAGCTCCTGAAGTGACAGCCATGGCTCTGGCGCCTTGCTTGTATACAGGTTTCCTGAGCCACGTCTCAAGCCTCAAAGCCTCTGAGAGTCCCTAATGCACCCACCTATTAAATTACAGCACCAAACTCATTGTCATTCTGACTTTGACTTCGTTAGTGATAACAGAGAAGGATAGCGCACCTTTAAATGACGAGCTTTGTGTTTAATTACCCAAACAAAATGACATAAATATGAATGAGCCCTAATGGTGGTACTTGGTTTTCCAGAAACCATTAACAAAACGATTCCTAAATGATTTGTAAAGAAAATGAGAGGAGAAGAGAGCAAGGAGAAGGCTATTAGGTTTCTAACACACTCCTGAATTATTATGTAGTCAACTACCTAGGAAATACTCAGCTAAATGATCTCGAAAAAAAGGAGGCACAAGGTGGTTTGTTGAGATTTTCAGGGTTACAGACGCCTTACCCCTTTGGAATATTCTCACAGACAGTAAAATGGGGGGTAGGTTTCTGACCTAGTGGCTCTCCCCTAGCAGCAAGGCTTCCCCAACCAGGCAAGTCCTCTGCCAGCCTGGCAGGGGCTAGAGACTTACATTTTAAGAATTGTGGATCACCTCCTCAGAAAAGACAACGTTTCATTTGAATTTTTTTTTACAGATATTTAGAGTGCACACGCAAGCAGGGGGTGGGGGGGAGGGAGAGAGAGAATCTCAAGCGGGCTCTGCACTGAGCATGGAGCTGGACACCAGGCTTGATCTCACAACCCCGAGATCATGACCTGAGCAGAAATCAAGAGTCAGATGCTCAACGGACTGAACCACCCGGGTGCCCCTTAGGTTTTTTTTAAACCCACGTTGACTTGTATTTTTTAGGTAAACTCTACACCCACATGGGTCTCAAACTCACAACCACGAGATCAAGAGTCACATGCTCCACTGTCTGAGCCAGGCAGGCGCCTCTCAATCAGCACTGCACTAAACAATTTGGGCTTTTAACTGTTTCTCTCAAGTCCATCAGCTGATTACAGTCTGTCAGCCTTTGTGGAATAGGTAGAGTGATAGGACCGAAGTCAGAGTATGAGCATGGATGCCTCCAGGAGCCCAAGTGGATGCTTCAAGAGGCGTCTTGTACCAAAAGAAGAAAAGAGAATGAGGACACTCCTGTCCTGAGGCCTCTTTCCACTACAATGCCAGCAATCTTCGAGAATCGTGAACAATCAGGGTGTCCAGCCTGGCTTAGCCCCTGGTGTTTGACCAAGAGTTGTCTGTTTGCAGGCCTACATTTGGGACAATAACAAGGATCTGGTGGAGTGGCTGGAGAAGCAACTGACCGAGGAAGATGGCGTTCGCTCAGTAATCGAGGAAAACATCAAGTATATCAGCAGAGACTACGTCCTCAAGCAGATCCGCAGGTGAGACCCACAGCGGGGGATTTCTGTAGGAAAAGCTGGGCTCACTTCCTGGGAAGGAGCAAAGATTTAAGATCAGATCGCGAGAAGATGCCTTACGATCTTTGTGGGGTTTTTTTCTGTTTGAGACTGCTGTAGTTGACCCTCTGATAAAAATAGAGCCCAGAAACACAATTGTTTCTCCGCTCCTGGTCCCTCGTACACTTAGGGATCTCTGCAAGACGAAGGCCTAGTTCACTGGGCCCAACTAGTAGCTCCAAGTGATCCTCAGACTGGACGAACGATTCTGTGCAAAAAGCACGGCCTGGCAGCTCCTCCCCTCCTGCAGCCAAGAGTTTTCAGTGTTCTCTGTTGAATGGGTGGTGGAGGCGGCTGGGGACATTTGTAAATGTCAGTTCGGGAGACAGATCCGTACTCAGGTGGACCCATTATTTACAGTTTACCCCCTTTGCTTTATCACTTGTGAGTGCGCTTGCTTTCCCATAGATACATCCTCCCATAAACCTACCAAGGATAAGTGACATAGATCACGGCCCTTTACCCCAGATATTAAAGTGTGTGTTTGCTCTTACATAACCACAGTAGGAGCAATTTTAGTAAATTTAACATTGATAGGGGTTTTTTTTGAGAGGGAAGAGGAGAGAGAGAATACCAAGCAGGCTCCACACTCTGTGCTGAGTGCAATGCGGGGCTTGATCTTATGACCTGAGCCAAAGTCAAGAGTCGGACACTTAACCGACTGAGCTACGCAGGAGCCCCAACACTGATGGAAGCTTTTATCTAATCCACCGTTTGTAGAACATTGCTCGTTTTGCTGTTGTCTGATGTTTTCTCATGATTAATATTACACTGGAATATTACATCCCTGAAGTGGCCTTTACGGGGGTACTACATCTGGAGACATGATGTCATCTGTCCCTCCTAGTGTTAGAATCACCTGGTCAAGATGTTACTTACTGATTTCCCCCATTGCACCCAATAAGCAGTCAGTCTGTGGGGAGACACTGGAAGGCCGTCGCAGATATCCTGTTCCTCAGCAGGATTTCCACCTAGATCTAGCATCTGTGGAGGCCTCTGATCTGATTCAGTCTTTACGG
>NC_048230.1:10621737-10740106 GCF_002007445.2 Ailuropoda melanoleuca
CCACCGGGGCCCCCCCCCCCCCGGTTCCATTTTCTTTGTGACATACCCCCACTGCTTTTGTTAGGAGTTTTTTTGGTTTTTCGTCTTTGTTTTTGTTTTAATTCCTTACTTTCTGTCGTAGCAAAACGTGTCAGGTCCATCTCGTAGTTGCCTTGCTGCTGGGGACTCTTTTCATGTAGGAAAACAAATCAGGTGAGGTAGTGGCTGAGGTAGCTGCAGTGGGTTTTGTCAGCATGCTGTCAGACAGTTCTTAAGCTCCCCTCATCTAGACACTGCTGCCTCTCTCTTCCTCACCATCCCCAATCTTCTCTCCAGCTTGGTACAGGCCAATCCCGAGGTTGCCATGGACTCCATCGTTCATATGACTCAGCACATCTCGCCCACGCAGCGAGCAGAAGTCGTGCGGATCCTCTCCACGATGGACTCCCCTTCAACGTAGAAAGGGCTTCCTGCCCATCCCCACCCTGCCTCTGGAGAAAAGGGCTAGAGCTGCTTCTTATAGCCAAAACCACTCTACTGAGAAGGCACAGGAGACCCAGCACTGGAATCCAAGTGGCATTTTGCTTCCCCTTGAACGTTTTCAGGTTATGCATGATGTACCGGGATATAGGATCACAAAGCCCCCAGCGGTCACACCTATCCTGTTCAGTATTTATTACCTTGTCTGTGACTGCAGCCCTCTGTCCCTGCCAGGACCTGCAAAGGCAATGAAGGGTACAAGACTGTACCATGAGGCCTCACTACACAAAAGCAGGGCTGCTGCTCCTGGCCTGACAGCTCCCTGGCCCCATGAGCCTGCGGCCGCCGGCAACAGACGAGGGCCGGGGCAAGGAGGAAGCCCCGAGGCCCTTTTTTTTTTTTTAACCTCCATGTTCAGCCTGGTACGCACTCGGTACTGGAGAGGAATAGTTCCCAATTTAATCACACCAAGGTACCTGTTTCTTCTTCATGGAGTATAAAATCTGCAAGCTCCATGGGAACTCAAAGATGAGGGCAAAACCATGATCCAGGAAGCAGACCGAGTCACTGTTGTTGATTTAGGGGCCTCGACTGTGGGTTTGATTCCCTTAGAGCAAATGGAAAGATGGTTGACCTACCCTATCTTGCATGTCCCCGCTCACCCAGCTGTTGACCTGCTGGGAGTCACATAGCGCAGTAGCCTGAGCTGGGGCCAAACAGGAGCCTGGGGGAATGGCCCTTTCCATCACTGATGGGAAGTAGTTACTTCATGCCACAGGGAGAGTGGGCCCGATAGTTTCTCTTTTTTAGGACTTGGAAGGTTTTTACTTACTATGAAGCCTGGAGCTTTGATAGTTATAAAAGGTCACTCGTGCCTACAGTCACTCCGCTCTATTTCCAGGGCAACTCTCCTAGCAGCAGGTACAGCTGGTCTCCCCACAGCTGAAAGGAACTCTGCTGGCGTCTGTGCTCTCAGCACCAGGAGCCGGCCTTACCCGTGTGAGCAGGCTTCCCGGGAACACAGAATCCACGTAACCTTAAGCTGATCTACAACTCCGTCGTGGTGCTGCTGTCTTCCGGGCTCACCGGTCCCTCCCTGGCCAGCGGCAGGGGCCTCCTCACCAGTGGTGGAGTGAGTTTATTTTCAACAATCCGTTTACTCAAGGAGGAAAGAGTGTACAGATTCCCCCGTTGGTGTTCCTAAAGAGAGAGTGGCAGGTGATCAGGGCTGGTGGAGCGTCCGGTTCTTATGGTGCAGCTAATTGCATTTGTCACTGATGACCAAGGAGGAAATAAGTCACTAAGACATGTTAGTGCAGTGGTATGAACACTTTTGTACAAGCTACAGTTTTGAGCCTTAACGCTATAGTATGCGCACAAGGAGGAGCCCCGCCTCCCTTCTCCGGGAACTGCTTGTGCACATGGGCGCCGGATACATCACTGACTGCTCTCAGGAGCTCGGCGCCTCAGCCAGGCTACCCTGGTGCAAAGTGCAGGCGTTCAGCACCATCAACGAGAGCAGGAAGGGGTGGGGAACAATGTTCAGTCCAGAAAGAAGCATCCAGTACTGCTGCTATCAGCTTAAGTAAAAATTGGATTTGTCTTGGACCAGATTATTCTTTTCTGTAATTAGTAAGATTCCGTATACCTGTAGGGGGTACAAACCCCTCTGCTTGCCCTGGCGTTTCTTCAGAGGCAGGGCGGGTCACACTTGTTTTACCTCCCCCTTCACCAGATTATGACACATAAGTGACTACGGTTCCTCTCTAGATGTCTGTATGGCCTACTCCCGTCCCCAGAGCGCCTCCCTGCAGGTCTCCCCTGGACGGGGATTTTTCATACAGAGAAGCCAGGAAGAGCCGTAGAAGGTGAGCAACCTGCTACTCCCCAGGCTGTTACATACTCGAGGTTACTGAGCTCGGAGGAGTATCAGTGATGTATTGACAAGACTTGCCTGAGCTGAGATGGGCGTATTCACTTAGTTCACAAAGCAGCCTTCACTGGTCTCATTGAGAATTCGAGGGACACATACCCTGATGAGCAAGGAGCATCAGTCAAATGTATTCTTTTCACATTTTGTTGAAATAAACCTCCACATTTGTAGAAGAGTCACTGTTTGTCATTTCAACCCGTGCCCAGCGACCTCTTTCATGCTCCCCTGAGCAGGGGAGCTTTCGGCAGTGGTAGGGTGAGCCCCTGTTTGGCTGCTGAAGCTGAACCATTAGAGGGACAGCCCAGCATGCATGCATGGCTTCTGCAAAGTCACACCGTTCAGAGACTGTGGGGCTTTTCGGACAACACACACCCTTGATGGCCTGGGCAGTTTCAGGGGTGTTCTTACAAGGAACCTCTTGGTTTGCATGATTTTGTGGAATTTTCTGGGTCAAGTGAAGAGTGAACCATTTTCAGAGCTCACCTCAAGCCAGTTTTAGGGAAAGGTTATGGATTCTCTGAATAATTTAGCTGCTTAATGGATTTTGAACCCTAACTAACTTTGGGCACAAAAAGGCACTAGGGGCAGGAATCTCATGCTTGTGTGCCCTAACCCTCTGCCTCAGTTTCTCTCTATAAATCCATGTGGTTGAAGCAAAGAGCAAACACCAATCCCTAAACATTTGCAAAGAAAGGTGGAAGCCACAAGACGACAGTAGGGAAGGGAGACACTGACCTTTGCTGATTGTTAAGCTTGGTATGCTGTCTGGGATGTTTAGCAAAGCAGAGGGTCATTCTTCCTAAATAAAATGTTTTATTTTAAATATATTTTATATGTCTACATAATATATTGTAAATATATATCCATTCGAATCACTCTAAGGTAGATGTTCTTAGAATAATAAGAAGGGAGATCCGGGGGGAAATTACTACTCTTTGCCACCAGCTGCCACCCTCCATGGGCAGGGAATCCTGGTCGGCCTTAGAGGCCTTGGGCCTGCTTCCCTCCTCCCTACGCAGGCAGATGAGAAGCAGACCCCAAGATAGGAACTTGAAGCTGTCCTTGCTCTCAGCCCACACCTGTTGGTGGTTCTGGGGAAGGTCAGCAAGAAGAATGGGGAAAGACTCTGCTCCGGGAAATTTCCTGACACACACAATGCTTCTGTTAGGGAGTGATATTACTTTCATTAGTCTTTTTAATAAAAGAAAAATTTAAAACCTTCACTGGTATTACTGGTATAATAAGAAATGCTAGAACAGCAGGGATTCCGTGATCCAGTCCTAGGCCCACCAACATTTCCCCAGCTGAAAAACACGGACACCGTGATGAATACAACTGCCTAATTGCCACCACAGGGAGGACCCTTTCTGTGCTCCTCCCAATGTGCAAAGCTTGCCGAGAGGCCCAGAGAGGAACCAAGCTGGGAGGGGAACTCAAATGCTGGCTCCTTGGCTGAGTACTGGAAAGCCGAAAGCTGAGACCACCTGATCCAGACAGTGAGGCAGAAAGTGGTAAGAGCCACATGAGTGTGCAGACAATGGAGGGCCGAAGCCTCCTGGTAGAGAGTGGTTTCCAGAAGGGAAAGGAAGGCAAGGGGTCTCAAGTCAGAGCACCAACATTTGCAAAGTTATCAAGGGACACGAGGAATGTTGGGAGAGGAACACAGCAGTGCTTTAGGGCAGGATGGACGATGACATGTGAAAGCAAGCAGGTGACGGATCACGGATCCCTTTAAGTGCTAGGCCAAGGAAGAAGATTCGTCCTGGAGAGAGTGGGAGACATTTGGTGGTTTGGGGGCATGGGAAGACGGGGTACAAAAGTTTAGAAAGCAGCCTGAGTGAAAAGACCACTGCCTTGTGTGCCAGGAAATCTAGCTTCAAGCCCAGCTCCATGTGTGTATGTCAGTGAGCCGGGGCCACCCCAGGAGGCATAGAGATAATAAGCAACTGTCAGCTGTTTTCAATACTGCAGCAATCCTGGGTGTGCCTCAGCTGAGGCTCACCATGCCACTGTCTTTCTGATGACAGTTTTGCCACCCCAGTAGTACTGGCTACCTCATGCTGGCCATAAGTTCCAGTTAATGATAATAATGGGAACAGGACATCTTCATAAATGCAGTGTTTGAGTAGGCAAAATCTTCAAAAACAAGATTCCCTGAGGTTGGGGGAGGGGTGCAAAGAGGATGGGGTGGGAGAGGATAATGGTGTATCAGCTCTGAGAAGACCTGGAACCACCAAGTGGGCTCTGCCCATTGGGCACCATAAGAAGAGGAAATAGACGACTGGAGCTCAGAGGTGGCTTAATGATGGGCCTAATCCCAAACATTCTTATCGACGACTGATCTGGAGTGAGCAGGAAGGATTGGGGGTGAGGAGAGACAGAAAGGACTAAGACACCCAGGCCCTAACTTGAGAAAAAGCTAACGGAACACTCTTTTCCATGCTAACACAGGTGGGTATTTTCGGGCCACTTAAAAGAGCACAGACTTTGGAATAAGCCTGCGCTGGGTTCAAATATCTGGCCCCTCATTCCTGTTCTTTGGAAAAGTTCCTGCATCCTTAATTTGTGAAATATGGATAAATAACAAAGAACTCAAAGGGGCTTTTTGGAAAATTACCTTAAGTTAGTTAACACAAATCAAGCGATGGACATCAGTAGCAAATTCTCGATATATGTTAGGGTTCTCTATGCTCTACCCCTTCCTCATGCTCACAAGATATGGGATCTCTTATCACTCTGGAGTATCTTCCTCAAAGCTTTCAGAGAACCATCCCCCTTACCAGAGCAGAAATCTAGGGATTGTCTTCAGACACTAGTTACATGGACACAATGCAAAAGTGTCACTGAGGACTGCTATGGTCTGAATGTCCCCCAAAATTGATGTGTTGAAATCCTAGCCCCCGACAGTGATATATTAGAAGGTGGGGATTTGGGGTGGTGCTTGAGTCATATGGGTGCAGCCTTCATGAATAGGATTAGTGCCTTCTAAGAGGATCCAGACAGATCCCTTCCCTTTTTCATCATGTGAAAATACAACATGAAGTCGGGGACCCCAGGACAGAGCCCACACCTGACCGTGCTGGCATTCTAATCTCAGACTTCCATTTTGTTGTGGCAGTCCAAATGGACAAAGACCAAAAAATTGGACCACAATGGTGCTGCTGTAACAAACCTAAAAAATGTGGAAGCAGCTGGATATAGAGGCAATATACCTCCACATAATAAAGGACCTATATGACAAACCCACAGCTAACACCAGACTCAGCAGTGTAAAGCTAAACGCTTTTCTTCCATGATCTAAGATCAGAAAAAAGATAAAGGATCAGAAAAAAAGATAAGGATGCCCATTCTTGCCACTTCTATTCAACGTAGTACTGGAAGTCCTAGCCAGAGCAATGAGGCAAGAAAGAAAATGCATATAAATGCATTTATATGCATATAAATTGGAAAGGAAGAAGTAAAACACTATGATATATTATATATATATTATATATTATATATATTATATGTATATATAAGATATATTATATATGTATATATAATATATATGCATAATATATATATTATATATATCATGTCAAAGCAAAAATTATATATATTATATATATCTCCCTAAAGATGCAACCAAAAAATTGTTAGAATAATGAGTTCAGTAAAGTTGTAGGATACAAAAATCAATATACAAAAATCAGTTGCATTTCTATACACTAATAATAAACTATTAGAGAAATTAAGAAAATCCCATTTGTGAGTGAAAAAAAAAACAAAAAAAAACCTAGGAACAAATTTTACCAAGGAAAAAGATCCATACACTGAAAACTATAAGACACTGATGAAAGAAATTGAATAAGACACAAATGGAAAGATACTCTATGTTCATAGACTAGAAAAATTAGTATTGTTAAAATATCCATACTACCCAAACCAATCTACAGATTCAGTGCAATCCCTATCAAAATACTCTACCAAAATGACATTTTTCATAGAACTAGAAGTAATAATTCTAAAATTTGCATGGAACCACAGAAGACCCCATATAGCCAAAGTAATACTGAAAAAGAAGAATGAAGCTAGAGGCACCACACTTCCTGATTTCAAGCTATATTACAAAGCTATAGTCATCAAAACGTCATGGTATTGGCATAAAAACAGACACACAGATCAATAGAACAGAATAGAGAACCCAGAAATAACCCCAGGCATATAAGGTCAATTAGTTTACAACAAAGGAACCCAGAATATACAAGGGGAAAATGATAGTCGCTTCAATAAATAGTTGGGAAAACTGGACAGCCACATGCAAAAGAATGAAACCAGACTTCTATACCAACAAACAAATCAACTCAAAATGGATTAGAAACTTGCATGTAAAACCTGAAACCATAAACTCCTAGAAGAAAACGTAAGGGCTAAACTCCTTGACATCAGTCTTGACAATGATTTTTTGAATTTTACACCAAAAGCAAAGGCAACAAAAGCAAAAGCAAAAATAAACAAGTGGTACTACATCAAATTAAAAAGCTTCTGCACAGCAAAGTAAACCACCAACAGAATGAATGAAAAGGCAACCTATGGGAGAAAATATTTGCAAATCATCTATCTGATAAAGGGTTAATATCCTAAATATATAAAGAACTCATAACAAACCCCGGCAAAATAAACCATCTGATTAAAAAAAGAGGAACTGAATAGACAATTTTCCAAAGATGACCAATAAATGGCCAACAAGTACATGAAAACGTGTTCACCATTCATCATCAGGGAAAATGCAAATCAAAACCACAAGGAGATATCACCTCACACCGGTCAGAATGGCTAACATCAAAGACAAGAGATAACAAGTGCTGGGGAGAATATGAAAGAAAGAGAAACTTGTGCACTGTTGGTGGAAATGTAAATTGGTGCAGCCACCATGGCAAAAAGTATGCAGTTTCCTTAAAGATTTAAAAATAGAACTACCCCGTGATCCAGAAATACCACTTCTGGGTATATATCCAAAGAAAAACTCAATACACGAGAAACAAATAAAAAAAATGGGCAGCAGATATGAACAGACACTTTTCCAATGAAGACATACAAATGGCTAACAGACACATGAAAAAATGTTCAAAATCATTAGCCCATCAGGGAAATTCAAATCAAAACCACACTGAGATACCACCTTACGCCAGTTAGAATGGCAAAAATTGACAAGGCAAGAAACAACAAATGTTGGAGAGAATGTGGAGAAAGGGGATCCCTCTTACACTGTTGGTGAGACTGCAAGTTGGTACAGCCACTTTGGAAAACAGTGTGGAGGTCCCTTAAAAAGTTAAAAATAGAGCTACCCTATGATCCAGCAATTGCACTACTGGGTATTTACCCCAAAGATACAGACGTAGTGAAGATAAGGGCCATATGTTCATAGCAGCATTGTCCACAATAACTAAACTGTGGAAGGAGCTGAGATGCCCTTCAACAGACGAATGTTAAGAAGATGTGGTCCATATATATAATGGAATATTACTCAGCCATCAGAAAGAACAATTACCCAACATTTGCAGCAACATGCATGGGACTGGAGGAGATTATGCTAAATGAAATAAGTCAAGCAGAGAAAGACAATTATCATACGGTTTCACTCATTTATAGAACATAAGAAATAGCAGGAAGATCAGTAGGAGAATGAAGGGAAGAATGAAGGGGGGTAAACAGAAGGGAGAATGAACCATGAGAGACTGTGGACTCTGGGAAACAAACTGAGGGCTTCAGAGGGGAGGGCGGTGGGGGACTGGGATAGGCTGGTGACGGGTATTAAGGAGGGCACGTATTGCACGGAGCACTGGGTGTTATATGCAAATAATGAATCATGGAACCCTACATCAAAAACTAAGGATGTACTGTATGGTGACTAACATAATAAAAAATTATTATAAAAAAAGAAAAGAAAATGAAAACAATGTTGATATCTGTACTCCCACATTTATTACAGAATTATTCACAATAGCCACCATATGGAAACAAGCTAAGTGCCCATCAGCAGACGAATGGATAATGAAGATGTGAGATGCACACATATATAATGGAACCCCATTCAGCCACAAGAAAGAAGGGAATCCTGCCATTTGTGACAACACAGGTGGACTTCTAAGGACATTATCCTATGTAAAATAAGCCAAACAGAGAAAGACAAATACTGTATGGTATCACTTGTATGTGGAATAATAATAATAATACCCCCACAAAACCCTCAGATTCATACAAATAGAGGGAAGACTTTGACTTTTCGACTTTTAAGTTGATGCTGGAATGAGTTAAGGCTTTTGGGGTTGTTGGCGTGAAAGGCTAGTGTACATGTAATGAGGACGTGAATGGTAAGAGCTAGAGACAGAATGCTATGGTCTAAATGTTTATCCTCCCCCCATTTATGTTGAAATCCCAACCCCCACAGGTGATGGTATTAGTAGCTGGGGCCTTTGGGAGGTACTTAAGTCATGAGAACAGAGTCCTCATGAATAGGCTCAGTGCCTTATAAAAGAGGGTCCAGAGAGACCCCTTCCACCTTCTGCCATGTGAGGATACGACAAGAAGTCTGTGACCTAGAAGAAAACCGTCATCCAACCACGTGGTACCCTCGTCTTGGACTTCCAGCTCCCAGAACTGTTAGAAATAAATTTCTGTTGGGGCGCCTGGTGGCTCAGTCAGTTGACTCTTGATTTCGGCTCAGGTCATCTCAGGGTCGTGGGATCAAGCCCTGCTCTGGGATCCGTGCTCAGTGGGGAGTCTGCCATTCCCTCTGCTCCTCCCCCTGCGCTCTCTCTCTCTCTCTCTCTCTCAAATAAATAAATAAAACCTTTAAAATAAAAATAAAATAAATTTCTGTTGCTTATAAGCTATCCAGTTCGTGGTATTTTGTTACAGCAGCCCAAATGGACTAAGAAAAGGCTGAACTCTAAGTCGGGGTGTGCTTACAGTGGGGCCTTGAGCAGCTCAAGGGCCTTCTGGAGTCTTAGTTTTCCTACAGTGTATAAGGAGAGGCTGAGTGAGAAAGTCTCTAAGATCCCTTCCATATCTAGAAGGATTCCAATCTGGGATCATGGATGAAGCTAAAGTCTGGGTAAAAATATTCCATATCCAGTGACGTTGTCAGTGACCGTATCAATCTCAGTGGGAAACAACAGATCAGCAGTCTAGCCAAAACTTTAACAGACATGAGAAATAAGACACTCTTATATAAGGGGACTTATAAGTTCTCCATGAAGGAAAGACCAGAGTGGGTCCAATCTATCCATACATAGCTAACTGGCTGTGAACTTATACACATGTGTAGAGGAGATGCAAGAGGGGCCATCAGAAAGCAAAAGCCAGAACAGATTAAAAAACTGCCTAAATTTTTAATGTGTTCCTCAACACACAGACACACACATACACACACACACAATTAACAGAAAGTGGAAGCCTTAGTGGCACAAGGTCTTTGAGTACAATATCTGCTCAAACTTTTGACTGACCATTAGGTGACTGGCTGACCATCAGTCACAAGGGTGATACCTATGAAGTTAGGCTTAAACATAAGAATGAGTGGGGCACTGGCTGGCTCAGAAGAGCATGTAACTCTAGATCTCAGGGTGGTGAGTTCGAGCCCCACATTGGGTATAAAAATAACTTTAAAATAAATTTTAAAAAATAAAAAGAATTTTTTAAAAGATTTTATTTATTTGAGAGAGAGACAAAGCACAAGCAGGGGGAGGGACAGAGAGAGAAGGAGGACAAGCAGACTCCCCACTAAACGGGGAGCCCAATGTGGGGCTTGATCCCAGGACCCTGAGATCATGACCTGAGCTAAAGTCAGATGCTTAACTGACTGAGTCACCCAGGTGCCCCCAAAACAATTTTTATTTTTTAAATTTTTTTTAAAGATTTTTATTTATTTATTCGACAGAGATAGAGACAGCCAGCGAGAGAGGGAACACAAGCAGGGGGGAGTGGGAGAGGAAGAAGCAGGCTCATAGCAGAGGAGCCTGATGTGGGGCTCGATCCCGTAATGCTGGGATCACGCCCTGAGCCGAAGGCAGACGCTTAACCACTGTGCCACCCAGGCGCCCCTATTTTTTAAATTTTTAAAAAAGATTTTATTTATTTATTTATTTATTTATTAGAGAGAGAGAGAGAGAGAGAGAGAGCACACACAAGTAGGCAAAGTGGCAGGCAGAGGGAAAGGGAGAAGCAGGCTCCCCGCTGAGCAGAGAGCCCAATGAGGGGCTTGATCCCAGGACCCTGGGATCATGACCTGAGCTGAAAGCAGATGCTTAACTGACTGAGCCACCCAGGTGCCCCAAAGCAAGAATTTTTAAAAAGAAAACCTGAGCAGAGACATTAGCTTCTGCATACCATGGGGAAACAGAATCCACAGATTTAGTCAAGTTATTAAAAAAAAAAAAAAAAAAAAAAAAAAAACCACAAAAAACAAAACAAAACCTTTGGGGAGAAAAGTCAGAATCCATAGTTGCTATATTATAAAAATGTACAATTTTCAACAAAAAATTATGAGACAATCAAAGAAACAGGAGAGCATAACCCATCCTCAGCTCAGAAGAAATAAAAAATAGACAATACAAACTGTTTCAGTGTAGGTCCAGATGTTGAACTCAGCAGATAAAGACTTCAAATCAGCTATTATAGAAATTTGTAAATTTTGAATAAAATTCTGATACATGCTATAATAGAGATAAGCCTTGAAGACATTTATGCTAAATGACACATTACTCCAGACACAAAATAGGAAATATTGTATGATTCCACTTATATGAGGTATCTAGAATTGTCAAATTCACAGAGACAAAGTAGCATAGTGCTTACCAGAGGCTGAAGGGAGGACGAAATGGGGACTTACCATTTTATGGGTGCAGGGTGTCAGTTTGGGATAATGAAAGAGTTCTGGAGATGGATAGTGGGGATGGCTGCATAACAGTGTGAATATACTTAATGCCACTGAACTGTACACTCAAAAACTGTTAAAACGGTAAAGTTTATGTTATGTATATTTACCACAATTTTTAAAAAGATTTATTTATTTGAGATAGAGCAGGAGTGAGTGAGAGAGAGAGAGTGCACAAGCAGGGGGAGCAGCAGGCAGAGGGAGAAGCAGCCTTTCCACTGAGCAGGGAGCCCAATGTGGGACTCGATCCCAGGACTCCAGGATCATGACCTGAGCCGAAGGCAGATGCTTAACCAACTGAGCCACTCAGGTGCCCCTATTTACCACAATTTTTTAAAATCTGGAGTTGAAAAGTACAATAACAAATGAAAAATTAACTAGTGGAACTTAATAGTAGATTCAAGAAGGCAGAAGAAAAAAATCTGTAAACCTGAAGATGGAGCAACAGAAATCATCCAATGTGAAGAACAGAGCCTAAGAGACCACGGTAACATCAGGTATGCCAATTTATGTGTGGTGAGAATGCCAGAAGCAGAGAGAAAAAAGGGGGCAGGAAAAAAAATTTGAAGATATAATGACTAAAAACTTCCTAAATATGATGGAACAATCTGTAGATCCAAGAAGCTCAATAAATCCCAGGAAGGATAAATACAAAGAGAGCTATACCTAGATACATTATAGCCAACCTGTTGAAATACAAAGAGAAAATCTTGAAAGGAGCTAGGAGAACTCATCACATATAGAAGAACAACAAAACAAACACCAAATGACAAATAATAGCAATGGAAACCAGAAGGCAGTGGACTGATATATTCAAAGTGCTACAAGGAAAAAAACCAAACAAATAAACCCAAACCTGTCAAACAAGGATCCTATAATCAGCAAAACAATCCTTTTTTTTTTTTAAAGACTTTATTTATTTATTTATTTATTTATTTATTTATTTGACAGAGAGATACAGCAAGAGAAGGAACACAAGCAAGGGGAGTGTGAAAGGGAGAAGCAGGCTTCCCGCCAAGCAGGGAGCCAGATGCGGGGCTTGATCCCAGGACCCTGGGATCATGACCTGAGCCGAAGGCAGATGCTTAATGGCTGAGCCACCCAGGCGCCCCCAGCAAAACTATCCTTAAAACAAAGATGAGGGGTGCCTGGCTGCCTCAGGGTTGTGAGTTCGAGACCCATTTCGGTGTAGAGGTTACTTAAAAAAAAATAAAATCCTTTCTTTTTTTCTTTAAGTAGGCATCACACTGGGTGTAGAGCCCAACATGGGGCCTGAACTCACGACTCTTAGATCAAAACCTGAGCTGAGAGTCAGATGCTTAACTGACTGAGCCACCTAGGTGACCCAAAAATAAAATCTGAAAAAAACAAAAAAACAAAAGGTGAAATAAAGACATTCCCAGGAAAAAGACCTCAAGAATTTATTACTAGAAGACCTGCCTTACAAGAAATATTAAAGGCAATCATTCAAGCTATAAAGAAATGATTCCAGACAGTAATTTGAATGTGCACGAAGAAATAAACAGGCATTTAAAAAGGTAAATATATAGATAAGATTGCATAAAACATATTCTATGTTAACTATAGTTCGATTTTTTAAAATTTGTTTATTTATCAAGAGAAACTATTCCATAACCCAAAATACATGTTTCATAGTTCAGGGACACAGGTCAGTGACAAACTTCAATGCAACTCAACCCAAAGAAATGCTTTACATTCCAAAATCGCTTTGCACCCTGAAAGATACCAGCCTTCTTCATCTCATCAACATCTTTAATGGAATCGTAATTTCTGTAGAAATCTGCATATGCCTTCTTTCTTGGCTCAGCCACACCAAACTTATTGAAAGCTGTGACCCCCAGGGATACAGCAAACATTCCAACAATATGAAATCACAGATCCTTGGCCAGAAGACCTCACATCTGAGGTCTCATCAAAGCACTGGAAGTCATGACAGTTATTGTCCTCAACACCAACCTCAAACCCAACGGCCTTCCTGATACAGAAGTGGATGGCCTGGGGCGCCTGGGTGGCACAGCGGTTAAGCGTCTGCCTTCGGCTCAGGGCGTGATCCCGGCGTTCTGGGATTGAGCCCCACATCAGGCTCCTCCGCTAGGAGCCTGCTTCTTCCTCTCCCACTCCCCCTGCTTGTGTTCCCTCTCTCGCTGGCTGTCTCTATCTGTCAAAAAAAAAAAAAAAAACTTTAAAAAAAAAAAAAAAAGAAGTGGATGGCCTAACTACAATTAAAAAAAAAGAAAAACGTAGCTGAATAAGAAAAAAAAAAAGATTGCTAAAACAATAATTATATCTTTGTATTTGGAGGGTTATAGCATATATAAATGTAAAAAATATTACAACTACACAGAGCAAGGGGAAGAAAAATTGATCTATGTTAATCTCAAATATCCCTGGTGGTGTAGTGGTTAGGAGTCAGTGCTCTCAAATAAACTGTAATGTAATCCCTAGAACCACCAAGAAAATATGTAGTAAATGCAAATCACATATCTAATAAAGGGTTAATATGCAGAATGTATAAAGAACGTCTACGATTCAACAACAAAACCCTATGACTTGAATAGATACTTCTCTGAAGATTATAGATGAAGGGCCAAAAAGAATATGAAAAGATGCTCAACGTCACCAATGATTAGAGAAATGCAAGGTGAACCACAATGAGATATAGACAGTAATGTTGTAATACACTTGTGATGAGCATTTTGTAATGTATATAATTGAATCACTGTTTATACACCTGAAACTAATTTAATATATGTCCACTATACTTCAATTAACATTTTTTAAAAAAATTTAAAAGCCATGGAAATGTGCTGGTCAAACCAGGAGGGTTGATCTTCCTAGCAAGAGAGCAGTTCCTAGAGGCCAGCATCCTGGGCACGATGAACATTACGAAGAGTGAACTTAGAGAAGAAATCAGGAGACACTATGAGGCCATGGTAAGTATTTATACATTTGAATAAAGAACCATGATTATTTATCTTAAAAATTGACAGAAGTAAATAAAAGAAGAAATAGAGAAGTCAATAGTAACAGGTCTGGATTAATAACTTAAACTTCCATCCTAAGAAACTGGAAAACAAAACAAAACAAAAAAACTAAACCCAAAGCAAGCAGACTGGAGTAAAAAAGACAGATGAGAGTGGTAACTAATGAAACAGAAAACAAAAAACAATAAATAAAAATTAATAGAGCCAAAAGTCAGTTATTTGAAAGGATCAACAAAAATCGACAAAGAAGAAGAGAGAAGACACCAATTTCCAAAATCAGGAATGAAAGAGTTCTTGCTAGTGACCCTTCTGAAATTAAAAGAATTATAAAGGAATACTATAAACAACTTTATACCAATAAGATAACTTAAATAAAATGAACAAATTCCTAGAAATACACCATTTATAAAAACTGACTTGAGAAGAAACAGAAAATCTGAATAGACCTATAACAAGCGAAGAAATCAAGTTAATAATAAAAAATCTCTTCCCACAAAGAAAAGCCCAGTCCTGGAAGGCTTCATTGATGAATTTTCTTATCAAATATCTAAAAGAAGAAATACCAATCTTCCACAAACTCTTTCAGAAGATGGAAAACATTTTCCAATTCATTCTCTGAGGCCAGTATTATCCTGATACCAAAGCAAACAAAGACATCACAAGAAAGGAAAACTACAGACCAATATCCCTCATGAACATGGATGCAAAAATTCTTAGCAAATATTAGCAAACCAAATCCAGCAACATATTAGAAGAAATTATACATCACAGCCAGGTGGGATTTGTCCCAGGAGTGCCAAGTTAGTTTAACATCCAAATCAATTAATGTAATACACCATACTAATAGAATAAAGGACAAAAACCACATGATCACCTCAATAGATGCAAAAAAAACCTTTGGTAAAATTCAACACCCATTCTAAATAAAAATTCTCAACAAACGATGTAAAGAAAGGAATTTCCTCAACCTGATAAAGGGCATCTATAAAAAAACCTAACTAACATCATACCTAATGGTGAAAGATTGAATACTTTTCCCTCCTAAATCAGGAACAAGGCAAGAATATTGACTCTTGCCATTCTACTCAGCATCATATTGGGAGTTCTAGCCAGCACAATAGTTGCTAAATAAATATTATAGGCTTGTAGATTGGAAATAAAGAATTAAAATTATCTTAATTTACAGAGGGCATGATCCTATGGGAGCAGGTTTTTAAAAACTAGAATAAAAATATTCAGTAAAGTCACAGATCAATATATAAAAAAAAAAAATCAACTGTCTTTTTGTATACTAGTAAGGAGTGACCCAAAAATAAAACTATAGAAATATGCATGGACAATAGCATCAATAATGGTAGAATAGTAATGAAGAAATTTAACAAAAGAAGTGCAGGATTTGTACACTGAAAATTACAAAACACTGCGGAGAGAAATTGAACATAAATAAATGAAGAGACATTCCATGTTCATGGATTGGAAGACTCTGTTGTTAAGATCCCAATTCTAACTTGATCTATGGAGTAAATGTAATCCGTATCAAAATCCCATTAAGCATTTTTATAGAAATTAACAAATTTATACTGAAATTTATATGGAATTGTAAAGAACCCAGAATAGCCAAAACAATTTTGATAAAAATTTGGCAGACTTAACCTATCCATTTTCAAAACTCTCGCCAGTATAAAAACAGGCAAACAGAATGGAACAAAATTAAGAGTCTTGAAATACATCCTCACATTTACGGTCAATTGATTTTTGACAAAGGAATGAAGGCAATTCAATGGGGGGAGAAATAGTCTTTTCAACCAAGGGTACTGGAACAACTGGATATGCATATGCAAAATTATATTTTTAGACCCTCACACCATAGGCAAAAACTAACTCAAGATGGATTATAGACCTAAATGTAAGCTCTAAAACTTAACAAAAATTCTGGAAGAAAGCAGAGGAGAAAAATCTTTGTGACCTTGGGTTGGACAAAGATTTCTTAGATATGACCTCAAAAACACAACCCATAAGAGAAAAAAAATTGATAAATTACACCATCAAAATTAAAAACATTTGTGAGTCAAAAGACAGCATTAAGAAAATAAAAAGGCTACCAAAACTAGTCTGGGAGAAAATGTTTTGCAAGTCTTATCTGAGAAAAGATTTATATTTAGGATATATGAAGAACTCTTATAGTAAGACAAGCAACTCAATTAAAAATGAGCAAAGAGGGGCACCTGGGTGGCTCAGTTGGTTAAGCATCTGACTCTTGATTTTAGCTCAGGTCATGGTCTCAGGGTTGCGAGCTGGAGCCCAGCATCAGGCTCCGCACTCAGTGCGGAGTTGTCTTGCTCCTCTCCCTTCCCTGCCCCCCCACTTCTCCTCCCATCCCCACACATTCTCTAAAATAAATACATCTTTTAAAAAAAATAAAAATGAGCAAAAGGGGCACCTGGGTGGCACAGTGGTTAAGCGTCTGCCTTCGGCTCAGGGTGTGATCCCGGTGTTATGGGATCGAGCCCCACATCAGGCTCCTCCACTATGAGCCTGCTTCTTCCTCTCCCACTCCCCCTGCTTGTGTTCCCTCTCTCGCTGGCTGTCTCTATCTCTGTCAAATGAATAAATAAAATCTTTAAAAAAGATGAGCAAAAGACTTGAATAGACATTTCACCAAGGAAGGTAGATATATGGATGACTAATAAACACATGGTAGCCGTTCCGCATCGTCAGTCACTAGGGAAATATAAGTTAAAGCCGCAAGAATCCATTGTTTATGAGAATGGCCAGAATCCTGAGACAATAAGAAGTATTAGCAGGAATGTGGAGTGCCTGGAACATCACACGTTGCTGGTGGGAACGCTGTGTGGTGCCGCTTTGGAAGACAGTTTGGCCATTTCTTAAGAAAGTAAACATGAACTTACCATATGACTTAGCAATTCCGTGCCTTGGTATCTACCCAAGAGAAACGAAAAACACGTCCCACAAACAGTTGTGCTTGTTTGTATCAGCTTTACACATGCCAGCGGAGATCTGGGAATAACCCAGGTGTTCGTAAACAGGTGAACAGACAAACCAAATGTGGTGGGGACGGCAGCGGTCCCGAGAAAGAACCCAGCGACGTGGTGTGCGACGTGGCCGAAGCTTCTGCTGAGTGAGAGAGGCCAGACACAGGGTAGGATTCTGCTTCTAGGAAACACTCAGAAAAGACAGCTCCACGGCCACAGAAAGCACGTCAGCCGCCGTGTGGAAGGGCAGACCAGCATCGAGTTATGTGTTGGGTTGATGAAAATGCTCTAGAAGTCAAGTGTGTGGATGGTAGCCCAAATTTACTAAAAAAAAAAAAAAAAAAAAAAAAAAAAAATCACGGAATTGTGCATTTACAGCAGGTGAACTTCATGGTATGTAAATCACACTTCAATATGTAAAGTGTGCGAGTCCATAACCCGAGAAGGGTAGGAGTACACGAGCCTCACCACAACACCCAAAAGCCTGCCTCCTGCCTTTGCACCCTCCTCCCACACCCACGGTTCTCCCCCAGGAGATGCTCCGCGACCCCAGGGTAGTATTCACAGTTAGCTCATGGCATTGCTTGGAAGAGGACCGTCTTCCTGCCTGTCCTCCCGCAGGACCAGCTCCTCCTCCGGATCTGGTGACCAGAGAAGCAAGACCACCTGTTTCTGAAACGCCTTCCCAGGGCCCCCGGAGCTCCCGCATTCGAATCATGAAGTCCAAACTTCTATTGGGTGGCTAAGCACGAAACGGACCCTGGCACCTTTCTAAGTTAATTGAGTTACAACACGATCCTTTTAGGATCAAAGTCATTAAAACAGCTGCTTCTATGACCCATCTTATTTATTACTACCTTTCCTCAAAATCTACTCTGGCCTGCCACCCTCTGGTCTAGCCCAAGCACACCCTACGCTGTGCCCAAGAAAGCAGCCTTGACCGTGGCGATACCTGGCACCCACCCACACATGTCCCAGCTACAGGGCAGAGGACTCCATGTTCTGGGGTCCTGCACGGTTTCTGTGCCCTCCAGTCCCCGCAGAGCCCTCTCTGCTGTTCAGCCTGACAAGCCACAGCCCTGCTCCAGGCCCAGACTGGAGGATTTACTCAGCAGGCCTGGGAGCAATACTACGGCACAGATGCTCCCTCCGGTTCAGAGGCTGGTGAGCGGTGGGGAGACTCTGAAGAAGCAAGATCGAGCTTGGCCAGCGAGGAGCCCCCCGCCCCCCTGCAGAAGCGCAGGAACCGGGAACCGCACGTTGAGTCGAACCCTTGTCACAAGGGCACAGGCTCCCCCACGCAGTAGCTGGGCCCTTCGCGGGGGGAGCACCGGGCTAGTGCCACCTGGGTGGGGACCCCGGTCACCAGCCCCTGGAGCGGTACCGCCCTGGGGGGGAAGGCGCCTTCCTGACCACGCAGGATCTGGGCTCTGCCTTGGGCTCCGGCGCATTGCACTGTTCGCTGCAGGCACTACCTCCATGACTTTCTTCACTATTCAAAAGTCACACACCCAACCACTGCTAGGCACACACAGAAACGCAATTAGGGGAGGTGGAAAGTACTCAGCTCCAGCAACGCATCTAAAACTCTACCCTAAAATATCTGCATATTAAACTACCGAGGACAGTTAAGCTTTCAAAGGGAGAAGATCAAAGTGCTGTCATCTTTTAATTTAATCCTTTTGTTGCATCAATGGTCTTAAGAGGGATGAGAGAGATCAAAATAAAAATGGAAACAAACTATATCTTTGTAGCTGTTGTGTTTGTCTTTTTTTCTCAATTTGGGCCACAAAATAGGTCAGCTCCATTACTGATCAGCCTTCCCACAAATATTTAAAACAAATTGAATTGCACACCCAATACCCATCACAATTACACCAGGCACAATAACTAAATTAGCAATTCAACAAAATAATTGGAAATGCGATTCTCTCTATTCCACCAGTCTCCCTCGAGGGTTTAGCCGATCTATGGGGGAAAACTCAGCTTTCCTAATTCTGCAGCTAATTAGAGACACACTTGTAAATGAAGTTGTTTGTCTTAAAGTTGAAATTCTCATCTGGGGGGTGGGGGAGAGGGAAGGAGAGAGGAGAAAGTCCTTCCACTCCCGAGCAAGTGTATAAACAGGTAGAGAGAGCACACGCCTGCGTTCTAATTAGCAGCCATATCTGCAATTAATAAAACATCACTATTTTCCATGACTTCTTTGGAAAGGAATAACTTCAGAAGAGCCAGCCTGGCTGGAGAGAGGCTCGCACGTGTGATGGCCCTGGGGCCCTGTCGTGACCAGCTGTGGGCTGCTGTTTGTGGGAGTGGCAGACCCACCAGGATGACAATTGGGCCTCTCCCAACAGGAAGCAAAGGGGAGGCTCCAGGGCCAGACTGTCCCCTCCGGTGGAGGGCAGCCAGGGCGCCCCAGGAGCCCGTTGGCGCGGGCCCCTGCCAGCCAGAGATGGCAGTCTCCCCTGGCCCACCCGCTCAGGCCACTCTTGGAGAAGCAATCTTGAGGTTTCAATTAGGCTGTCCTTGGCCTCTTTTTGCTCCTTCAGGAAGGAAAATCTCCATTTAATTATATAACGGAGAACGAGGGCTTCCTTTTGTCCCCTCTTACCCTCCTTCAGGAAGAACAGGATGTGACTCTAAAATGCACCCCCCCCCAGAGTGCTCCAAAGGCTTGAGTCACCGGTCACGGTCACGGGAGGAGAGGGGGCGCTCAGTCCTCAGGTGGCAGCCGGAGCCCCTCTCCCACCAGGTGTACTACGCACACCTGGGCCGCGCAACCCCGCCGGGAACAAAGGCCTGACCTTACCAGCAAGGTCAGCACATGAAACGGTGGCCCTGGGGCCTGGAGAATCAGGTCCTCTGAGAACATCACAGCACCTGGGTGCGGGGCAAGGCCGGGCGAGGAGCCTGCTAAAATGCTGATAAGTGAATTCAAAAGCACCTGCTCCTCACGGCTTATCTCCTCAAACAATGTGAACTCGGGAGTTATCACATTTGAAGGGCTCCGTATTAGCCTTACATTTAGTTCTCAAAACCAAGTGCAGTGCGCGACAACTTTAAAGGACGCGAGAGTCAAACCGCAGAGTAAGTTGAAGGCAGCGGGGAGTCTTGAGGAGGCGTGGGGCCGGGCTAGCCTCCCAGGCACCTCCCCCACCACCCCGCCACTCTGGGCACCCAGGCAGGAAGCCACTGCCTCCCCACCCCCACTTTGTACCCCAGGTCACAGCCCAGGCACCCCAAAGTCTCAAGCAGGCCCTTCTGCTCACGTACCTGGCATGTGAAGACACTGCACCCCTCTGTCCTGGGACGGCTGGAGTGCTCGCTGCCCCCTCTGTTGATCACTGACTCCGTGTTCCATGTTCGCTGTGACTTGCGAACAGTTGGGAAATATTTGTCCAGACCTGAGCTATCCGGTAGAGTAAGCCATTGGCCACACTGCAAGCACCCAAAACCACATGTGGCTAGTGACAAGTGTATGCAGTAGCACAGAGTGACAGGATTATACTCCATCATCCCAGAAAGTTCTGTTTGATGGCACTGGTCTAGATGTTTGGGACGCAGCTAGGCCTAGAAGCTTCTCCTGGGCTCTGCAGAGCGGAAGGGACGCTGGGAGCTCGAAGCTGCCCAGGCTGTGGAGGGGCAGAAATCACAGAGCCGCGGGCTCATTGCTTTGGGCTCCGTTATCAGCCACACCTGCCTGGCAACGCACTTGGCCCCTGGCTGTCCGCTGCAGGACCCCCGGCCCGACCGCAGAGCCCCAGGGCAGTGCCGTCCCGCCAGGCCGAGCTCTCACCCGGGGGAACCAGAACCGTGGGAAGTGGCGCCAAGCCTGGAAGGGGGCTCGGAGCCCGGCCTCCCAGGAGTGCCCGCCGGGATTAACAGAGGCAGTTCCAGAGGATGTAGCAGCTTTGATCAGACCCAAGTGGGAGCCCACAGAACTCTCCAGCTCAGAGGAACAGACATGCACCCAGAGACTGGGTCAGCTGCCCCCCACGGCCCTTCCCTAAGCCTCCACGGGCCTGGCTCACGGCGGGAGGTCGACAACATATGCGTAAATGGACGTGAACAACATCCTTGAGCCTCCGCTAAACCAAGTCTTTGGAGCTGCCTTTACTTGCACACAGCGGCCTAGAAGCGTTAACTGAGCCTCACCTTACTAAGTAGGAGCCTGAGTCCCAAAGGTTAACCGACTTCCTCAAGGTCAAACCCTAGCAGGTTTCATTTCTAGTTCAGGATTCTTCCTGCTCCACCTTTCGTTCCTATCCGCACACACGCATTCCTGGACTAGGCTGTGCCCCGAGTCTCTGCAGGCGCCCGTAACCCCAGCCCTAGATGAACCCAGCAGTCCCCGCCGTGGGGAAGGGCAGGCCCGGAGGAGGGGGCAGCCCCAGCCTGTGCCGGGAGGCTGCCAGCCAGAGCGGCCCCAGCTCATTTCCTCTCCAGTCACAGACAGGAAGGTTGGGGGGGAGGGGGGCGCTAGGACCTTTATGTTACTGTCACCGTCCCTGTTGGGGACCTTACATTCTTCTACCCTATCAGTGATGTGGGATTGGTGGTGGTTGGGTGGTGGTGGTTTTTTTACACTCCTTTAAATTTTCTTTCCCTAGAATTCAGTGTCCTTGACCCTCGACAAATGAACTGAGAACCCGGAACCAGGGGAAATAAAAGCAGCAGCCTTCTCAGGAATATAGACGCCGCTGCGGGCCCAGAGGCAGACCCCGGCGGGAGGCAGACCCCGGCGCGGGTGGGAGACGGAGCCGAGGCAGGGCGGGGCTCAGCTGGCAGGGCGGCGCACCCGGATCCACCGGGGCAGCAGGGCGGCCTGCACCCGGGGCTTGGGAGGGGATTAGTGAACCAACTTACCAAACTGCTGGCAATTATTTTGGAGACGTTAGGAAGAAAGTCAAGAAAGATGGAAAGGAAATGAGTTAGATGAGCTTTAAAAAATGACGAAGGCAAGCGTGATGTAATTCCTCGCACAAGTGCCCCACCACCCACGCACACGCCCAAATTTAAAAAGTGAAAACACAGACTCAGATGTAGAAAACAAGGTTCCTCTGCTTGGGCCGAGGCTCGCTGCTTGGATCTGTCTTTATTAAGCATGGGGACACAGGGCCGCAGTGGCAGGGCGGCCACAGAGGGGCGGCCCGCAGCCCCGCCGTGACACCCCTGAGCTGGGGCACCCGTGGCCACGGGCCTCCTGACCTTTATCTTGGCTTGTCTGCGAAGTTTTGCTGAGACAGGTGGCTGCCTCATTCGTGAGTCTGGCCCGGGGAGACTTAGATCTTGGCATCACCACATCCCACGGGCACAGAGACTGCTACGTCCCTGGGGAGCGGTTCCAAGGTTGATGACGAATGTCGCATTTGGATTCATTCTGTGCCTCGAACTCAGCTCCCTCCAGAGGAAACGTGAAGAGGTGAAGAGGCGGCGATCTTGGAGAGCTCTTAGCAAAGTACAGGGGGACCAGTAAAGTCAACCTCTAAAAGGAAATGGTGTTTCTTAGCTGGAGACGCAGAGTGCGGTGCTGGACTGCTCGGGTCGGGCTTGCCTCACTGCTCTTGCGCCAGTGCTCCGCTGGTTCTCAGGGTTTCCGAATGATGCTCCTGGATGGCGACCCCTGGAGAGAACGGCGACCCGCCAAGGACCACACAGAGCAGCGGGGAGGAGTGCACAGCCATGCGAGGCGAGGGAAACCCACCTGCGGGATCCCCAGGATGAAGACCCCGAAAGCAGCATGAGCCTGAAAGCTGGAGGGGAGAGTGGAGAGCAAATTATACTCGACCTAGCAGCCAGAAAAAAGATATGGGGGCCGAGGAGGGAGATGATGGTGTCGCTTTCTATTTCTCCGCCATCCTTCATGGGAGCATCTCCAAACACATTATAGGCGGCAGCTCTTTAATCCTTCCAGAGGAGGATGCTGATTTGCAGGGTTCCCTGGGGGGCAAGAAATAAACCCCAGGATCAGGCTCCAGGGCCAGTCTCCTCTCTGCCTCTCCACACCCTTTGCTGCAGAGCGGCGGCCGAGGGCGAGTGAGCAGTGAACAGGGCGCTAAAATCAGCCTCCATAATACGAACCAAGAGCCTTCCAAATAGTTGGACTTTCTTTCCCTTGGTTCTCTTTACTCCTAAAAATATATGCCCCCCCCAAAATTTTTTTTTTTTTTAAGATTTTGAGGAGAGAGAGAGCATGCACACAAGTGGGGGAGGGGCAGAGGGAGAGGGAGCAGCAGGCTCCCCGCTGAGCAAGGAGTCCAATGTTGGGCTCGATCCCAGGACCCTGAGATCATGACCTGAGCCGAAGGCAGACACTTAACCTACTGAGCCACCCAAGCGCCCCCCCCAAAAAAAATTATTTCAAAAGACAATAAACGAGTTTCATGCACAAATATTGGACAGTAACATTATTCATAATGGCAAATAATTGTTAACAATTACATGTTTAACTGCAGGGCTAAGTGCTGAAGATACAGGCCCCAAATGGAATTATTAATTAGCAATTAAATGACTTAAAAGGTACCTGTAAAAACATGGAAATAATCCCTTACTGTACCTCTTTTTTTAAGAGGTTTAAGATTTTATTTTTTTCAAGAGAACCCAAGTGGGAGGAGGGCAGAGGGAGAGGGAGAATCTCAAACAGACCCCCTGCTAAGCTCGGAGCCTGACAAGGGGCTGGATCCCAGGACCCTGAGATCATGACCTGAGCCAAAATCCAGAATCAGACGCTTAACCAACTGAGCCACCCAGGTGCCCTTAAAGATTTTAAGTAATCTCTACACCCAACACGGGGCTCACACTTGCAACCCTGAGCTAGAGAGCTGCATGCCCCTCTTTTACTGAACTACTGATATTCGAAAATGCGGGACACTATGTATGCGCCAGTGGTTCCCAGTGGGGATGGATGTGTGTTATGTGGAGGGGGAGGTGTGGCCGCACGCGTATTTTGTTTTGTTTTTAAAAGAGTGAGTAGAAAATGTCAAACAGTCTGAAGTAAACACCAAGTCTTCCCCCCCGCAGCTGCCCAGGGGAGAACAGACAGGCCACGCCACGTCGAGGTGCCCGTACAGGAAGGACGGCTCTGGAGTCCTGAACTGTGGATAACGGGAGGTGGCTGTTTCTGGGGGAGGTAGGAGTTCAGCCGAGACTTAAGTCTTACTTGTCCCTTCTACTTTTCTGTCATTAGTTGTTAGTGTACAATAATCTAAGGCAAGAAAGCAGCCCCAAGGGGAGGGGCCCACCGCCTGTCTCCCAGCCCCGTCGGGGGTGCAATCAGGGGAGCAAACCCGGGCTGGGCGCCGCTGAGCCCCGCTGGGAGCAGCTCACCGCCTCCCGTCGCAGTCCCTGTGAGCTCTCCAAGGTCTGTGGCTTATGGGTGTCGTGTGTGCAGTAGTCAGCTGGGCAAAAAGAAAATAAGCAAACTCCACACAAAGGGAGGAATGCTTCAGTCAACACTGAAAAAGGGCCCTGGATTGAAACTGGTGATAACAGTTCTCACCTCATTTGAAAATCAGCATTAGCTACCAAAATGTAAAGTATTAGTTTTATTAAAATGCAAATCAATCAACTAATCTTTCTAGTAACAGTTGAATTGCAGTATCCGTGTCAATTAAAATAGTTTCCAATTTATTCTGGGCTGGAAGGAGGGTGGTCTTCTGAATTTTAAAATGCAAGCTTCTCTTTACTGAAAATTCTGTCCTTTCTCATCTCTCCTGATTTTAATTCATTTTAATTAAACACGTCGGACTCCAAATATCTTGAAGTACCTGTTTAAATCTTTTTCTTCATCAGGTCAAGAGTGACCGTGACAAAGATTCGATCTCTTTAGGAAACGGAGGTCAGCGTCAGGCTCACCAGAAGTTCGGCACTAGGAAGTTACTTATTGCTGTTCTAACGAGCGTGATTCGGACTCCTCAGGCTAGGTGGACAGGATTGGATGTTCTCTATTTTAAAAAGTGATCATTTTGAAGGGAGTAAATGTGAGGGAACTCTATTCCTGTTGATTGATCTTTTGGGTAACTAGAGACACACTGAAAATTAAACATTTCCCTGACAGTCAAGCCCAAGAGGGAACTACCGAGACAAGAGAAACAAATCACCACGTACCAAGGTCCAATTAATGTGAGGTGGAAACCCCCCTCCCCCGTCTGCCCCATGACGAGCTCAGCCACTCTGATGCTCACCCTACACTGGGAAGCAGGTTACACGCACGACTCACTCCCTCCGGAGCCCAGCCTGCAGGCACGGTGCGCAGTCCCCAGACACCGAGGCCGTGCGATACGTGGGATTCCCGGGCACCGAAATCTGTCACTTGGTTCTGACATTTTGAAACAGTATCGGAACCTGACGTTAACAACAGTGGCTAGTTACGCACTACAACTGAATGCACGCTGCTTCTCCAATTCCACAGCTCTACATAAAGGTGTGGCCAAAGGAGCTGCGGGTGGTCAGTCGCGAGCGCTGGGACGCACACATTACTTATGCAAGATAATCTTCATTGCATATTGACCATAGCAGGCCAATAAATCCCCCTTATGGGGATTTAATTTCCAGCTTTTGACCTTTGGATGATAAACAAGTGAATCATTTCCTCCTGCTAGATTTACACCAGAGCTCATCTCAATAAAGTGATTTAAGAATGGTCAGAATGGAAAAGGACTCTGGAAGAATCTATAGGGGGAAAAAGAGGAAAGGAGAAAGAAGTCAGGGATCTGTATTTGCAACAAATAGGCAAATGCCTCCAAGTTACAAAGTCTCCTGGGCACAGGTGATAGGTTTCCGGGGATCCCCTCCTCCTCAGAGCCACAATCCATCACCAAACGTGATGCACCCACAAGCAGCATCCTGGCTTCTGTGAACTTTATATCGTGGGAGGAGACCATGTGACTAGAAAGAAGTGAAAACCCTTCCCACGAACCTGTCCCCCGACCAGCGCTCTAAAGCCGACTTACTCCGTGCTGCTTAAGACACCACGCGCACGGCAGTGGCCAAAACAACATGGTTTATTCGTGACGGGGAACAAGTGTGGGGTGTGGGTCCCCGGCAGACTGAAGTGTGGGGGGCAGGCACGCTTGACTCCAGGCTTCCTGGGACTTACTAGGCACATGCTCTGAACCCCGCACCTTCCCAGGACTTCCCAACTAGCCCAAAGCCATGGACCGATGGCTTCCTGCATTTGGGGCTGGCCGAGGCGGTATGTCCGGTATGTCCGCGTGTCCGCATGTCCCTGTGTCTGGAAGCCCCACCTCGGGCCTGCAGCAAGAGTGGCAGGTGTGGTCAGTCCCTCTGGCCTTCGTCAGGAGGGCGGAGCTGCCCAAAAAGAGATCGATACAACTCGGTCCTAGAAGACAAACAAAACAAATTGGTAAACACACTGGTTCCCTTTTCAAGGTTCAACAAGAACCGAGGAGCTGGGAAATGCCCCATCGGTTTCTTCAACGGCCAACACAGTCGTGTAATTAAAAACGCATCCCACAGCCCTTACTCATAAATACAAAGGAAGGAAGAACCTAGAAGCAGCCAATCAAATAGTAAAATACGTAAATAGTCTGGTGTGGCTGGATACCTGTCTCCAGGGACTGAGTTTTCTATAAGTTTGCCCTTTACAGACAGGCTCTTCAAGTAAGAAAACAAGATTGAATATTTTAATAGGATGTATGAGACCGCCACACGACGAGGAGGATTCAATCAGACATGGGATGTAGGGGGATATGATTTAGTTTTCATACATTTTCTTGGACTTGGCAGTACTTGAAAAACAATGAAAATGACCTGGCAACAAGATTCCAATTACTATCACACGTGCAGCCGTTTGGTGGTAGAACCAAGGTTCTTCCCCACTCCCGTGGCCCCTTTTATCTATTTTCAATCTAATAAATAATTCGATCGGCTAATTTATTTCTAGAGCTGGGCTTCGAAATTTAGAAAAGGATAGTATGCCAGGGTCTTGGGTCCCTGAAAATAAAGTATCTCTTCCAACCTGTTTCTGCCGTCAAATGCTACACACACACCACCACCAGGCCAAAGTCCTCTGCCAAGGCCCGGAAATCTGAAAAGGGGTGAGGTAGGGCTCTCTCCTGCCCTCGTCACTGGAGCTCCCGAACACGTTCCCTGTGCACAGGGCACAGATTCTCCCTGCGGAGATGTGAGGTGGGTGCTGAGCCACGGAGGAAACACGGCCGGCAGAGGCGGGGGCCCTGCAGCTGCTTCTGCGTGAAGGTCGGGCCACTAACGCTCACGGAGGGAGGCCGGGCGCCCATGGTCACGTGCCAGCCAGGGAACGACCCCACAAGAAAGCTGTGTCTGCTCTGTTTTACACCTTCAAGATCTAACCCTTAAAGATAGCCCGCCATCCTGGCTAAGAAAATGGGCTTTTAAAAGTGTCCTTGTTACCTGAGGGCCAACTTCCACAAATCTGACTTTCCAAACAGAAAAAAACACCAAAGTACACCCTTCAAACAGCTATTTCAGTGTAACAAGACTTCAACACAAAAGCATTACAAGTCTGTGTCCGAAGTCGTTCTGCTCTGGTGGTGGCCAGGAACAGCGTACTATCATTAGAAAGTCCGGCAATAAAGATAGCCTATGAAAACTTCTAAAAAAGGGAAAATCCTCAAGAAGAAGCCGCAGTGGCCCAGAATGCAGCCTGACCCTATCGCGCTGGGGAGCAGAGGGCAGGCAGAGGGGCGCAGGCGAGGAAACGGGGTGTCTCCAGTACTACGTGGGGATTTTGCCTAAGAACTGGCCAGCAGCCGCACTGAACTACTGACCAGCTCCGAGGCCCGGAGACAGGGGCCGCAGCCCCACCTGGAGCTCCGCTCCTTCCATCTTTCCTCCGCCGGGCACCTGCCCGCCCGCCCCGGCCAGCCAGCGAGCACAGGCTGCGGAGGGCGCTGCTGACCACACGCAAACGGGAGGCACGAAGCCCCACTTGCAGAGGCGGTGGCTTCCAGATCACCAGCTCCATCACCCGGAGGACAGAGGCCCGGCGCAGGCCTCCCGGGATCTCGCGGTGGCCTATTGGCCCACAAGTACAAGTCTCTCCGGTCACTTCCCCACACAAAACGACACGGCACGGAGGGGACGGCAGCCAGGACAAAAGGACAGTATGGCTTTAAGGCTGCACGGGCCGACAAGAGGACCTGCTCGGCTGCCCGGACCCTGTCATTACGGCGAGTGCCTCCGCTCGGCGCGGCGACGTCGGGAGCCCGCCCTCGCCGGTGACTGGCCGCAGCGGGGTTCGCGTGTCAGGAGAGTGGAGTGAAATGCTGAAACCCGTGTTTTGATAGAACATCATTTCACACTCAGGTGGACAAAGCTGACAAACATATGCAGCTGTTCGTGGCAAAGCAACCTGGAAGGCTGAGGGGTCTGGGGTCTTACAACAGTTTGAGAGAGAGAGAGAGAGAGAGAGACACGAAGAGCAAGGGAGAGAGAGAGAGAGAGACACGAAGAGCAAGGGATGGTTCCAATCTAAAACCTCCAATGTCACTGCAGCTCCGGGCCTTCCTCAGTGACCGGCTCTACCGTCACAGCATCTCAACCCCCGCCCTCCCCCACTCATTCCAGTCTCACCGTCGCTGACCAAGAACAGGGTGACGGCCTGGAATGGATTTTCCTGTTACCCCCTCTGCTGTTTCTCAGCCCCAAGAGGGCACCACCAGGACGAAGCCACCCGGCGCCAACGGCTCCGCTCAGTGCAGCCCCAGCACGCCGTTCCCCGCAGAGGCTCCTTGAGGTGGCCCACGCGGCGGGCGGGGGGCCAAGGCGGCCACGCGGTGTGGGGGCCGGGACCAGCTCGGAGTCCGCCTGCCCACCTCCTGCAACAGTTCTACAAAACCACGCGACCCCCTCACACACAGGAATTTTTCTCAATAAATTTAATAGTCTCAAAGGACATAATTACCAGGATCTTGTGAATACTAACTTTTGGAATAAAACTTGCACATTTCTTCTGTAAAGCACCCAATGGAATGTACGTGCCATACTGACTTGATACCCATCATCATTCATTTAAATTACACATAAACATACTCTTTAACTTGGAAATTTTACAGCTTTCTCTCCTTTTTAAACTTGTATTTCCATTTGATTTTTCCCTACAGATTTTTGTCCTAAATCTTTTATGCTTGAAAGTCTTTTATTGATCACCCGATTATACTTCTTGGCCACAAAAAAATAAGTATGTAAATTGAAACACTTTTTGAAATTTCAGCAGTTGAAATGATTATTTTCATCTCTTGACACCATAAGGCTCTAAGTAATTAAAAAAGTATTTCTGGATTGTGGTACTATTACACAATTATTAGAATACAATCGACATATACAACAGTAAAATAAACCATATTATAATTTTGGCGAAAATTTAATACACGTAACTGTGTAAAACGTTACTGGAACCGCATATCTTCATGCTACGGACGAGGCCTGTCATGTACCCGCGGTGAGCAGTATTTATCGCCGGAATGAAAGAGTGCTCAGCACCCAGGCCATTCCTGTCTGTCGGATTTTGCAAACACAAGTGCAGAGACACCTCGTCATGTGAACAAGCAGACGGGGACGGGAGTTTTGTTACAGCAATGTCCCCCAATCCTTTTGATTCCTTCTGAATTACATACCCCCCAAAACTGCACAGTGATTTACCACCAAAAACTGATTTTAATGATGTGCCAGTTGACAGCTCAATTAGGTTGTCCTGCAGCTCTATAGGAAATAGAGCCCTGGACCCCTCCGAGCCACAGGGCCTTGTTCCCCAGTGCTGGGGCCCTCCATTCTCAATGCCCGCATCCGTGCCGTGAGGCCCGCTCCTGCTCAGCACCCTGGAGTGGGAACCCTCCATGTCAGAGAGAGGAGGGGCTCGGTGGGCTGCACAGCAGGTGGGGGGACAACTGTGACAGGCGAGACCGGAGGCCCTGGCCCAGGTGCATTCTCCAGCTGCCCCACTCGGGGAAAGAACATGCATCTGGAAATCAATTCTCCAAAAATGTGTATGTCCTTTCCCCTTGGGGAGTCTCTGCACACCCCAGCATGAAGACTCAGGGCCGGTGAGCACTGCGTCTCCCCCACACGCACACACGCACGTGACATGGCGCCAGTGCTGAGGGGAAGGCAAAAGCATCTTCAAAAAAAAGGAACCTGTCCATATCCCTTTCCCCATCCCAAGGAAAACAAAACTAAAAATAAAACTGGGTAATAAAAAGGCAGCATGAGACAGCAGGTCAGACTGCCTTCTGCCGCACGGAACATTTTCCCTGCAGCATCTTTCCTAACCGGGATTTAGCCATGCAGAGAAGCTCAACTATCAATCCTTCAGGTTAACCTTGTCTCCATCTGATTCTCTAGGGTAAGTGTATAGTTTAATACTTGAGGTCCCCTTAAGGCTATGCATAATGAACTTGGTTAAAAAAAAAAGAAACATAATTCCTGCTCCCTATCACTTCAAGAATCAAGATTTGAATCACTGAGCTGAAACACCTTCCCCCGTTACCCTTCCCCCACCCTCCTGGCCTCAATGGCCAGTAGGAATGTCCACTGTGAAAAATGTATTAATGTTCGTATCATGCAGGAGAATGGCCTACAGAGTAATTAACAAGACTTGGACCTAAGGTAGAAGGTCGATAGCAGGGGCCCTTCCTTGAATTAAAATTTAACTTACCCTTTATTGCAACCTACAAAAGCAAGTAATGAGCACTAACATTTTTATTTCTTTTAAACTGTCATTTAGGCTGTAGAGGGGATAATTACCTATCTCTAGTGTAGTAAGGTTTTATAACCCTTAGTGAGGCATTTTCTAATTTAATATTTTTACTATATTATCATAAAACCTGTTTCTGGAAAAAAAATGATCATGGATTAGCAGCCATTTTCCATAAAGACAGAATGTGTGTGTGTGTGTGTGTGTGTGTGTGTGTGTTAGGATTCGGCTTATTTATGACATGATTCTTCTGAAGAGACTCAAAGTACCGCAGTCAAGGCATCTGTGGGGTACAATCACTTGGGCGGTGGGCGAGGTCTGAAGCAGCCCTCCATGAGGCAGGAGCAGGAGGCGTGTGTAAAAAAACCGGGGTGCACCCGTGTGTTTGCACCCCAATGTGTTCCTTTCAGTTCTCCACGTGCATTCCCACTGACTGCAACATAAATCTGCGTCTTTCATGGTTGCTGGGGCAGTCGGTACAAAGGGGCTCATCACACCACACAGGACGTGTGTGGGGCTTTCAGTTCGCTCGGTCAGCGGCCTGCAGCGTCGGGGTCCAGAAGGAACCGCACTGGCCGTGCTCCCGAGCACTGCCCTCCTCCGACTTTGTCCTGGACGCCCCAAAGCTACAGGGACATCCCTGAGCTCTACACACCTGTCCCTGCGGCCAGGGGTGGGCACAGAGCGGGAAGCAAGCAGCACAGCCGCTGCTCCCTGGAGAACCCTGCACGGCCCCCCAAGCACACGGCCTTCTCCGAGCAAGCGTTTGGCGCAGTTCTGAGCCAGTCCCCCAAATGTGCCAGCGGAGACAGTACTGTGCTTTCCTGATTAAAATTATACACATAATTTGCCTTTGATTAATTTGAAATTATTCATTTGTTGCTTCATGGTGTATGGGGGGGCTCTTCCCAAAGACACCAGACATCCCGGAATGCGCCGTGGCCCTTCCTTCCCTGCACTGGCTCCCTCTCCCTGTGCTCCCTGTGGCCCCCACACAAGCGCACGGCATCTGCCTCCGCTTCACTCTAGCCCCTACGTGGCCACTGAAGAAGAAAAAGACGAGGACGCACACAAAGCGAAGAGAGACGCAGGGCTCCTCTGACCAGCGGAATCCTGACCGACTCCGAATCCGCAGGGGTCGGTGTAGGAAGAGATGGAACAGAAATGCACCCCGACCCGCGGGGTCGCGGGTGACAGCGTGTGCTCTGCAGAGTCCCCGGCCATGTTCCTGACACCTGCCCCGTTCCGCATTAGTGTTCTGAAAGCAAGGTGCTTACTAGAGCTGCAGAAGCTTAAAACATGATTAGATGTGGTCCCCGCCTCAAAACGGAACGCAAACGTACGATTCATGCCCAACACCCATCAGACCGCCTGTGTGCACGGCGTCAGGCTGTGTGGGAGACTGCGAGGCCGCGACGACAGCAGGGGCTCCTCCGTTCGCTGCACCCCGCTCGCCGGTCTGTGCCGCCCACGGGCCCCCGGCCAGCCCTCCAGAGCCCAGAGGAACGCAGCGCGCTGCCCTTCCCTGCGGCAGCCTTTCCACGATGTGAGATCATCTCCTAAATAAATCTGCCCTCTGCTAGGTGAAAACAAACCGTTCCTTCTTGCTGTGACGAAGCCCAGGCATCCCGATGGTCAGGCCCTCTGCCCTCCAAGTCCATCCTGACACTCCGGGTGCAGCCTCGCTAGGCCAAAGTGGGCTGAGCGGGGCTCTCTTCCCTCCGCTGTGCTCAGCACTTCCCTGCCTTCACGGAGCTTCGGCTCTCTTCCTAATAGCGACTGAAAGAGATATCTTGCCAATCCTTGCTAGACACATACCAATGACCCCAAACAAAGGGACCCTCCGGACCCCGACCCTCTCAATGCTTTGTGGTCAGCTCCTCAAAACACGAGACACAAAATGGTACCTTCGTTTAATCTTTCATTCCTTCTCCCTCCTCTGACCGACAGCCATTCTTACTCTGTATCAGTGACTTTACAGGTGAGAGAAAGGTGTGTGAGAAATGCTTCCGTGACCTAACAGGGGAAATGTATCGATCCAAATGGCAAGCAATTGCCCTGTGCTCTTTGGGGGCTGTGGTGCAGGGTACACCCTAGGACGTCACAGGAATGGCATCAGAGGCACAGACACGTGCTGGAACCTGTCTCCAAGACTGGATTGTTAGGGACGCAAGTGAAGAGACACAGGCAGCTCTTAGGACAACATACAGAAATCATGACGGTAGAAAATTTAGGATTCCTCTCCCTTGTTCTCCTCCCAACATCCCCCAGCAACAAAAAGTGGATCACAGGCTCCTTTCCAGAATCTAGTCACATTTCAATACCAACTCCCTCCCCAACACACACACCCAAGAAATGAGATAAAAAGAAAAGAAAGCAACCTTCTCTTAACTAGGACTTATTTCTTAACAGGATCAAGTTAGCCAAGTAGCAGACAGGACTCGGAGGATGCCCACATCCATCAACAATTACCTAAATCTGGAGACAAGGGAAGTCTCCAAGCAGCCGCGGGCCGAACGGCAGCCGCCCAAGTCCGCCACGAGGTGGCAGTACACGACGCGGTTCTAAGGACTCGGCCAGTGGTGTGGCTCCCAGCAAACTGGCCCATAAATTACCTAGTGTGTCTGCCCTCATCACCATCCTCACCGTGCTTGAAGGAGACTCTAGAAGGTCTGTTCCAATTCGCTCTTTTGGTCAGGTCAGAACTAGGTCCTTCAAACCTCTGCAAATGCTTTTAGCCCTGCAGCTTTAAATTACAGATGGTGACATGTGGCCTCTGGCCTGTCTCCTAAAGATCAGACAGACTAGAGATTTATAAATGTTCAGAGAAGCAGGTTGAGGGCCCAAACAAAGGAACTGAAAGGCTCGGGAAAGGAAGGAGAGGGAAGAGGGCCGGGGAGAGACGGAACGGGGGCGGAATCTACACAGGGTTGGTTCCTCACTCGGGCTCCTTCCTGGTTCTCAAGTCAGCTACACTCACTTCGCTTGAATAAAGGAAGAAAAATACTTGAAACTTCTGTTACCCCTACCGCTAGCTCTGAGTCTTTCAAATTCTTTTAAAGAAAAATAATTTACCGTGGTGGACTAGCAAAAAAAGGGTAGTGGTGGCAAAGGGTGGGGGGACGACACGGGCACTCCAGACAAAAGGGATGTGGCCTCCTTCCCTGTGCATTAATATTCCATATTCCTGGGATGATTTCCACTTTCACAGTTTGACTGTTTTATAACAGATTTGATGCGAGAGAAGACAAATGGCCTCGCTCAGGAAAGACGACAAATCATCTCACCGCTTTTAGCAGGGTTTTCTCTTTATTTTTATTTATTTTTATTCTGTGGCTGGGCCGCAGAGCTCTCTGCCTTGCTGGAGATGTTTAATATTAACGTCAGGCCCCCACGATCCTGGCAATAGAGTTGGCCGGTGTTGTGTTTACGGTTTTGTGACTGCTGGCTTCAGGAAGATGAAGCTCCTTGTTCAAACAGCAGCCCCTCTAACAGCTCCTGTTAAAAGCCCGGGGATGCTTCACTGCTTAGACGTGAATCACTTCCTCCAACCGCACTGAAGGGGAGACTGACACGCGAGTTACATTTGTGTCCCTATCAAGGCTGCTGCCGCCTAGTGACCCAGGGCCTGGGGGGCGGCCTGTGCTGCGTCTCTCAGCTCCAGTTTAACTCCTACTTTTGGGGGTCAGAACACATGGAAATTAGTGAAGGTCTTTACTGGCAACCCAGAGTTTCAGCACGGCTTTCTAGTACTCCTGGTAATCAGCTGGAGGGCTTGTTTAACAAGAAAGCCCAGGACCACTCCAAACAAAAGCAGCGACCACAGGGCACACGAACACCAGGCACCAACCCTGCAGTGGCCGTGGCCTGAGGGTGGGGCGTAAGGTACCAGCAGGCCCTCGGGGCCAGGCTCCTGAGCTGCTGACCCTTAAGTCCTGACAGTCTCTGCCCTGCGGTGCAACTGGGGTGCAAGGATCTTGTGTTGTCCTTTGCTCCTCCTCCCTGTCTTTTTCATATTCCTCCTGGCCAGGAGTAGAGACCTCCTCCTAGCTTCTGTTCTTGGCCCTCCTCTCTTGCCTCTTCCCTGCCCTCCCCCCCAATCTCATCCACGCTCTCAGCTCTAACAATCTCCACCACCGGGGTCCGATGCCCTCACCTAGGCACTGTGCCCTGGGCCCTGCAAAGCTACGCTGGCTGTCACCTCAACTACCATCTGTTAATAATGGCAGCACATTCTTTGTCGCTCAAGTCCCACACTTAGTTGCTTATCAGCAGGAAGCTCCAGAGTTCCAGGTATTGACAGCACATTTTCTGATAAAACACACCCTGAGACAGAGCTCTGGCTTGGACAGTCCACTTGTATTAACTGATAGAATGAAAACTGATGCACTGAGGCCGCCCTCCCTCTGTCGATCTTTTTTGGTTTTTAGTAGTACCCTTCGAAGAACTTCTTCCTCTTCCCTGTCAATGGGAAATTTGGGGAAAAAGGTTTGTCCCAGACATCTGCCACGTCAACTCCCCCCAGGAGTAGCGACAGGGACCCCGCGGTCTCCGGGTGTCCGCAACAGGGCATCTCCCCCAACCTGGGTCACCGACCAGTCACTGCAGCCAGCCATCTGATGACCTTGGCCAGCTAGAAGGCGGGTTTTAAAAAGCCCAACGGCTAAGTGTAAAACGAGGAGTTTGCACCTCCGCCCCTGGCAGCCGCTGGAGTCTGTTCGGGGGCCTAGCTGTGCCTCCCCTGTAGGACTGGGTCGGTGGGCGAGGAGGCGGAGGGCTGCCAAGTGCATGTAGGAGAAAATGTGTATCGATTTCTTCTTTCTTATAAAGGAGCACAAAGCACTGAAGAACAATCGCGTGTCTCTGCAGCATTTCACATTCCACGTGAGACAAAGGCCCAGCCCCCACCAGGCTGAGAAGCGGAAAGGGGAGCCACACAGAGCGGCAGTCTCCTGGGTGTCAGCGGCCACCACGCTGTCCAGGTCCACTGCTGGGACTCCGAACACCTCAGGCCACAAACGCCTCCCCTTCCTCTGATCAAGTAATTTCCCTCACTGGGCTGATGCGGCCTCATCTATATTGGAGAAGAAAGAGCCTTCAGTCTTATTTACCTTTTAAGTGGAGGTGCCCAGAGGGTAAAAGAGTTAATGTTTATAAAGTGTTCTGCTCCCCAGAGGGAGACAATGGATGAAACACAAGGTGTGGTTATGGCTCATTCAAGACCTCATTTCCAGGGTAGTTAGTAATAGCTTCCCACTACAAATGCAGCGCTTTCCAGCACCTTGAACTCAACATACAATGAGGCAATGCCCTTTATCTAAATATCCTTTTTTGGTTTGACACTTACTACCAACACTAAAAATAACAAAAGGTAAACTAGGGACTGTTACGCCTTGCTAAAGCACATCCAGAATCCATTCCACACAGTTTTCTTCTTAAATCAAACAAATCCAGCAAGCAGTCCAAAAAACTGACCTAAAGCTGTAACTGGTCATCACAGAGCCCTGTCTATGTTCTCCGTATTTCCACGGTAACTAATAATTTGTAGGAGGGCCACCAGGAACCAAATCCAGTGTAGTTCCCACAGCCAAGACAGGATACAAAGTTTATAGCGTGTGCTCTTGGAAGTGACAGAAATACAAGAGTGTTCTTGAAAGATCTTTTCCCAAGGTTCATCCTCCATAAAAATGACCTCAAAAACTCTCTAAGTAAAGGGTTGGGAATGATAAGTCCCAGAGCTGGACTCTTCATTTCCGGGGATCTTCCAACATGGCCAAGAGCTAAGAACATGGTGCTCGAGTGCCACGTTTTGGCTCGGAGACGGAACCCACAGCTCCTCAGGGGCGCGGCCAGGGGGCGGATGTGGTATGTGATCTAGATGGGGACGAAGTGCTGGGGAGCCGGGGAAAGGATATTAAAGGAGTTAGACAATTTGGAGATTTCGGTAAAAGAGGCAAAAACTTCTGTTCATCTGTCTTATAGGACTGTTTGCAAAAATAGTCTTACCAGCAAATTGTAAATAGACTTATAAGCTGAAAGCCTTTAAAAGCATTTCAGACAGGAGACCTACAGCCAACTTTTTTCAGTTTGCACAGAAATGGCTATGTTTGTGCTGCAGGCAAAGGGACAATGATATCTACCCATGTGAAAACATACATTTTCTTTGTTTAGATAATTGTACAGGTTACATTTAAAATAGTCCTCCTCAGAAACAAAAAATTTAAAAGAACATTTCATTCTCAAGACCCTCATGAGCAAGGACTATTTTGGCTTCATAAAGAAGGAGACGAAGCCACCGAGGGAAGTGTCCTCTGGGGTCGCGCCGCATGAGCGCGGGGGCAAAACGCGCTCAGGCGTCCTCCTGTGTTAGTTCTCTAGCTTCGGGAGGCTGACATCAACTTGGAAAGGACATCATATGGTTTTGCAAATAATACTTGTGCTACAAAAATGTTATGCAATAAGGCAAGATAAAACCAGAAGCAAAACATATTTTCCAAATATATGAGCATAAAACTGATACAAAACCAAATACGAGATTACAGTAAACATATGCATGCTACCTTTGACTTACAAGTTAAGCATTCTTGTTCTTTTTTCCTAAAGTTTATTTATTTAAGTGATCTCTATACCCAACGTGGAGCTCGAACTCACAACCCTGAGATCAAGAGTCCCAGGCTCTCCGACTGAGCCAGCCATGCGCTCCATAAGTTAAGCGTTCTTAGCGAGAAGATAAACCCCCATCAAGTGCTTTTGTGAGCTGTAATAAATAGCATTAAAGAAGAACAAATAAAGTAGGGGTTCAAGGAAAAGCGAGCCCCAGCTCAGTGTGGAAAGGGGACTCATAAGTCTCCCCAGAAAAGCCATGTTGGTTGAGGACTCTGAACATCCCAACCAAGGTGAGGAAGGGGTGCGGAGATGCCCTGGGTTAGGTGAGCAGAATGGAAACACAGGAGTGCAAGAAGTGGGGGGGGGTGTTCTGGGGACAGCACAAGGTGTACATACCCCAACGTGATGAGGGGAGAAAGGGAGCAAGGCCTTGAGGGGCAGGGTCGAGAGCACAAGTTCAATCCTACAGGCAACAAGGAACACATGCTCGAAGCGGTATTCTAGCAAGGTCTCATCTGGCGAGACACACAGAGCTGATTAGATCAGACTGGGTGGTTAAGAGACTGCTGGTGCAATAGTCCATGCGGGAAGTATAAAAAAAGGTCTGACTTAAAAAGAGACAGAGACAGACAGTAGAGACTGCTGAAATGTAACAACAGGCAAGCAAAATGGGAAAAAAAATCTGCAAAAATTAGGAAATATAGTATATAACCATAATAGATAGAATTCATACAAATTGCAAAGAAAAACTAAAACCCAAAAGAAAAATAATTAAAGGATAAAGCAGAAATATGAATGATTAATAAATACACGGACTCTTCAAGTTTACTATTAAATGAGAAAATAAACATTACTTAGTTCAGTGTCTGGTACACTGTAGTTCAGTAAAGTGTCTGTCACTTGTTATAAACTTACAAAAAAATAACTTTTAGCACTTCAAAACTGAAAATACTTTCGAAACATAACCCTTCATATGACCAAAGGTGTAATGACACGCCTCAGCTGGCAAGGGAGCAGCGGCATGTAAATTAGTTGGACCAATCAAGAATCATTCAAAAGTTATGCCTTTGACCCAAGAATTAGTCTTCCAAGAATCTATTCTAAAGATACAGCAAAACTTAAAATACAGACTTCTGCACAAATATGTTCACTGCAGTATTACTTAAAGAGAAATAAAAATAATCAGAAACAACCTAAATGTCCAACAATATTTCGTAACTGGATATTACAAATTTATTACAGTGTCTTTTAAAAACTTAATGGTGTTAAAATGCTTATAACATAAAGTTCACCAAAAAAGGGGATTCAAACATATATATAAATATATCTTTATAAAACACACACACACAAAAATTCTGTAAGAAAACAAATGAAAGTGGGGCGCCTGGGTGGCACAGCGGTTAAAGCGTCTGCCTTCGGCTCAGGGCGTGATCCCAGCATTATGGGATCGAGCCCCACATCAGGCTCCTCCTCTGAGAGCCTGCTTCTTCCTCTCCCACTCCCCCTGCTTGTGTTCCCTCTCTCGCTGGCTGTCTCTATCTCTGTCAAATAAATAAATAAAATCTTTAAAAAAAAAAAAAAGAAAAAGAAAACATATGAAAGTATAAATGTCAACTCTCAATAGCACATAAGAGATGAATTTTTCTGTCTTTTCTGTATTTTCCAAATTTTCTTCCATACTCATGTATTGTTCTTATTACAGGGGGGAAAAAAAGATACCGCCTCTAAGGAAAGTAGGTGACAGGCACCCAAATATGGCAGAAGCGGAACTGTAAGGGCAAGCTGACTGATACTCTAAATGAGGTTTCAAAGCTGATTATAAGGTTCAGGGTCTTTGTAACCAGAAGAATGGTGTGGGCATAAGAGCAGGTCTGGAAATTCAGTGATTCATACTAAGATGTGAATGAGGTGTTAGGCACCCCCCCCCCGTATAAAAAGCACCTCTATTTTAAAACAAAAAAAGGAAAAGAAAAAGTCATTTTAATCCAAAAGAGTCTCCCCCGCCCACCCCCAAAAAAGTGTTTAATTGAGAGAAAAGTTCTTCTATGTATACTGAGGATGGGGAGAAGCAGCTGCCCTCTGGCATGCCATTCCCAGACATTTCTGAAAGCTTGCTGATGCCTTGGAAACAGCAGCAGGTTTGAATTCACATTCCTAAATGCACAGACAGGTCCACTACTACTTGCTGTTTAACTTGGGCCAGTTAATAGCTCTATGCCTCAGGGTTCTTTTTTGTTTTTTAAAAGATTTTATTTATTTGAGAGACAGAGACAGCGACAGAGAGCACAAGCAGGGAGGAGAGAGAAGCAGACTCCCCGCTGATCGGGGAGCCCAACTCGGGGCTTGAACCCAGGGCCCCAGGATCACGACCTGAGCCAAAAGCAAATGCTAAACCGACTGAGCCACCCAGATACCCCTTCTTCTTTTTTTTTTTTTAAAGTAGGTTCCACACCCAATGTGGGGCTCAAACTCACAATCCCAAGATCAAGAGTCGCACGCTCTACTGGCTGAGCCAGCCAGGCACCCCTATGCCTCAGTATTCTTATCATAAAAGGCAGATAATGTCAACCACTTCAGTGGTTTCTTCGAAGGACTGAATGAAAAGGTACATGAAGGGCTTAATGCAGGGTCTAGCACATAGTAAATGCTCAGTAAGTGGAATATGATGTTATTACTCTGTGCATTTCATTGCCAATCAGAAACGGTCTACAGATCTTAGCAACCTAACATTGGCCCAGCGATCATTGCGGGAAATGTAGGACTTAATCTGAATTAGGTGAAAAACATTTAGCTATTGCCTATCCACCTGCAGGATACTTAGCTGTGATTAATACAATATTATAAGACATTATATTTTAAAAGATAGTAATAATAAAATGCCAGAACTTAAAAACAGTAAGTTCTTAAGAGAAACATTTATAACCACTTTAAAGAATGTGAAAGATCCCTTTGGGGGGAAAAAAGGATTCACATCCTTTGAAGAAATGATAGGAATTTAACCGAATGAGAACTATAGTCAAGAAGCCCTATTCTGAGGAAAGATTTATCTGTTCAACATCTACAATCTCTTTCTAGAAGATGTGCTTTTATCACTCTACATCCTGCTTGGAACCAAGGCTTCAATTTGAGAATGCAAATTCACTAGAACTGTATAAGGCCGAACAGCAGCAAATCAGGAAAAACAGAAGAAACAATCACAGTTTTCAATCCAGTTTTAAAACTCCGGCCCACCTCTCAGCTTTGAACTTGAGAATGTTTCCTTTGTCCTTTCTGACAACACCGGAGGAGGAAGGCCCCAGGCCTCCTATCTCTGTGCTGGACGCCATCTTTAATGATGATATATGGGGGTCCTTTCCCCTCAGCACTGCTGGGGGGTCAAACATGTGATGCCACCCGCCTGAGTATCAACAAGCGAATTATAAACTGTGTCAATCCGAGTTAATGCAAAGCTGTAATCCTCTTTAACAAGAGATCAAATCACTGCTGTGAGTTATGTTCATTCTGTAATCTGATAAGGAAGAGAGGGAACCTCTAATAAAAGAGTAATGGGAGCCTTTAATGACGCTGGTAGGAGGCAGCACCAGTGAAAATATTGCTCTCGTTCCTGCTGATTAGATCAATGTTGCATATTTGCCAGGACTTGTTTCACCTGTCAGAATAACCTGTGTCTTTTTAGGAGATAAGAAGCCTCAGAGAAAGCATCTGTATCTTAACCATTCTCGCTTGCAAGTTTTTAACCAACAACACATGCTCTGTGGAGGGTACTTCTGGGCTTATTAGCTGATGTGCTTTCAAATGCCAAGCAAACTACCAGAATACTTCCCCATGATGCAGTGTACATTTCTATTAAATAAAGGGGTAAAGTAGGCAAATGGAGTAAAAAATGGCCTATGTAACCTCTGGGTTATCAAATGGGGAAAAGAGCATCATTGGGAGAGTGGCAGAATGTGCCCACGTCTAGGGTGCAGACCCACACACAAAAACGGCGAGCCGAAGATAAACCGCCTGTATGAATTCTATTATACCAGGGCACCTCAAGAACAATGCGGCAGTGATGTTGACAAAGCACTTTACAAGGCTGGATTACCTTTGTACATTTCCTTTCTCAAACTCCAGATGTAAAACAATAAAGTACTTGCTGTTTAGTGGTTATCATTAAAGGATCCTCTCTTTGTTCTCTTTTAACGCCAGCTGCTTCACAGAAGGAGTGGGAAAAGTGGTTCTTTACTGCGGGGAAGAAAATTGGGGGCTAACATGGAAATTCTTACTGTTTCTACTGAGAATTTAAGTTCTTTGCAAAGGAATAGGGTACCTATAAAGTGTTAATACTGCTATCATTTTTGTAATAAGAAACACAGCTTCTCAGGAAAATACAATAAGCTAACCTCGAAACTGACGGTCCCCGAACAGAATTTATATAAGAGCCGCTGTCCGAAGCAGCAGCACAAGCGAGCGGGACACGACGTTTCTTTGGTGCGCACCGGGCCGCCAGTGGCCGCGCAGACCCTCGCGGGGCCCACAGCCAAAATGCTCTGGGTAGGGGTGTGCCACGAGACGGAGTGCTGGGTGCATGTGGATTTCCTTCCCAAATCTGAGGCGGTGGCCACCGGTTTGGAACATATCTTGACCTGTCTCCGAGGTCTTGCCCAGAATTTGCTTCTCCTATTTGTCACACCAGCATTTTATATCTGACCTACATCGACAAATGAGGAAGAATTAACTTCTTTAAAAATCCTGCCTCGGAGGGTCTTTGAAAAACACAGGCAACCCCCCTGCCCAGCCTTCTCTCTCCCTTAGCCCACTGATAACCCTGTCTCTACAGTATCACACAATACTTTCCCTCTTAGCAAAGATGACTCCAAAGGGCAAACGGCAGTTGCTCTGGAGCTGGGCTGCCCCGCGCCAAGAGTATCAAGGGCTTGGCAAAGTCAGCGATCACCTTTAGGCTCCTGGTAATCTCCTTCCTTGCATGCAAACATGTAACACACAGACAAAGCGGCATTTCTTTGGTTTTCTCTCAATACTGGGGATGTTCAGCGGGCCTGCAACAGAAACCACCCGCCTGCCTCCTAATGCAGTAAAGATCTAGTGGCCCAGCACGTAAAGAGTATCAGGGGTTTCATGAGACTTTCACTAACACAGGCAACCTGGAACCACATAAAAGGCATTTAAATTAGTACCCAAAGTTTATCTACAAAGAAATGTCCCCAAAAGGAAATGTGGTAACAGGGCGACACAAACTGGCTACTTCGCATTTAAAAGGTTTAAAAAAAAAAAAAAGATCGCTTGAAGAAAATTCCTAGCATGAGAAAAGAATATGTATCAGCAGAAATTAACTAAACAGATAACACTACATAGACCACATCACAGGAGAAACAAAATGAAGATGCCATTGCCTTTTTAAAGATCCTTTTAAAGATAACACTTATCTCTCCGCTAAGGGTATTTTAATACCCGTGTTAAAGATCTCTTCTATCCTCTCCCTTAATGAGAACTATGTTCCAGTTTCAATTCAATTTGACCAAGCGCAAATTTTTTTTAGCTCAAATTGGATGATTTTAGCTCAAACTGGGGATTCAAGAACGAGTAAATGGCACTCAGATTCTGTCCCGCTTCTCCTCCAAAAAACCCAAGCATTGGGGAATTTAGCCATGTGTAGAACAATAAACTGGAACCAAGGAACAAAGAGAAAGGGTTCTCTCTCCAGACCTGGCTAAGGTAGGAACCACAGGTGGAGCTGCTTCTGGGAGTAAGAAATCGAAAGTGCTACAAAATGTATGTGTATTTTACCATGATTTAAAAAGGGGGCAGAGGGTAATGGGAAGAGACCCTAGTCAGGTACTAAAAAGCCAGTTTTATCCATACGGTCCCTACGGTGGAAACCATAAGGAAAAGATCTTTCATTCACATACTTCAACACAGAAATAATCAACACCTTCCCATTTCCTCTGTATATTATATATATAATTTTCAAATTGAAAATGTCCTTTTCTTTTTCTGTTGATAAAAGGCAGTATAAGCTTACTGTAGAAAAATTGTGAACACTATGGAAATACATAGACTAGAAAGTAAAATGTGTTTTCTACTCCCTCCACCCAGCAACAGTATGTGGAGTCTGATATCCATTATTTCAGATTCATACTTTTTAATGTAACTTTTCTTTTTAATGTAACTTCTACAAATACATTCTCACGGCAAAAGACTGGATCAAAACAGAAACATAAAAAACAAAACACTGAGTTTCCCTCACTGCCCTTCCTTCATGCCATTCCTTTCCCCACAGGTAAACAGTGTCAATATTATGATGCATATGTGGTCTTCCTAGACACTTCCCTAACCACTGTAACATATACATACATAACTGTACATATATGCCTGTTTAATCTCTATTTTCAAAACATAAGGGGATCATGTTACAAGCATGGTTTCTTTTTCTAGTTAACAAAATAACCTGGAAATTTGATAGTATAATCAATTTTTTTAAAGGTATCACTTTTTTTTTTCCTATCATACATACCTATTTACTCAAAAGGTGGATTATAATATAGTATTTTGTAGCTGAACATTGTTAATACTTACAATGTCACTTCATCCTTTAACAGCCGTTTACAATTCCATTGAATGATCTTACTGTGATTTAACTAGTTGCTTATTGAAGGTCATTTAGGTTGTTTATTCCCCCATTATAAATCATGTTGCAACAAAGGTTCCTGTTTTGTTCTGTATTTCCTATTTATTTATTTTTAAATAGTTTTTTAAGATTTACTTATTTGAGAGAGAGAGAAAGGGGGGGAGAAAGTGGAGGAGAGGGCCAGAGGGAGAGAATCCCTCAAGCTCAATCTCAAAACCCATGAGATGATATTTATTTACTTACTTATTTTACTTAAGTACAGTTGACACACAATGTAAAGATTCTTAATACGAATATATTTGCCGACTCACTATACTTCCTTAGGTCAATTCCTAGAGGTAGATTTTTCTGGGTCATCAGATAAGTATACATTTAAAATTCTGACACACATTGCCAAACAGCCCTCCAAAATCATTTTGCCAATTACATTCCCAACAATGGTACAAGGAAGCGTCTGTTTCTCCACACCATCAACACAGGAGGTTACCAAACTTTTAATGTTTTATAATTTAATAGGGGAAAAAATGAAATCTCATTTTAATTTGCATTTCTTTGATTAATGAGGTTGACAGTCTTTGTTTTTTAGCTATTTGAGATTTTTTTTTTTTTTTTAAAGATTTTTTTATTTTTTTTTATTTATTCGACAGAGATAGAGACAGCCAGCGAGAGAGGGAACACAAGCAGGGGGAGTGGGAGAGGAAGAAGCAGGCTCATAGCAGAAGAGCCTGATGTGGGGCTCGATCCCATAACGCCGGGATCACGCCCTGAGCCGAAGGCAGACGCTTAACCGCTGTGCCACCCAGGCGCCCCTGAGATTTTTTTTTTTAATGATTTCTAAGTTTGCTTGTTGACATGCTTTGTCCATTATTTTTACTGGGATTCTTAGAGACTTGTAAAAATTCTTTACGTACTATTTTACATAGTAAAGAAAAATGCCATATATTGAACTTTTTCTTGCCAGTCTGTCATTTACTTATCACTTTGTTTTCGATGTCTTTTTCAATGTGACTTTCAGGTAGTCAGATCTATTAATATTTTTCCTTATGGCTTCTGGCTTCTGGCCTTGGTATCATGCTTACAAAGTCCTTCTCCATCTCATAATCTTAAAAAAATTCTCTATTCATACATGCACACCAAGAATGACAGATCTGTAACTTAGCAAACCCAAAACTATTCATTTGAAGAAAAGTATTATGCGCTGATATTGATATTTTAACAACTATGAAAGTTTCCAATTCCTCAGTGATATTTTGTGGTATACAAAGTAGAAGACAAAAAGGTATGGTACCAGATTGTCACCAGTTATGGTATTACCTAAAGAAAAACAAAATAGGTCAAGCTATGACTGCCTCCTTCTGCCCTGAGAATCTGGATACTAGAAGCAGAGAGAGCTAATGCCCAGTTCCTCTACCCACAGTTAATCTGGCTTATTCAGACTATGGAGCACAAGCAGTAATATGGATAAATGCCTCTTCTTACGAAACACAATGGGAATAGAGTGCACTGTGGCAAAAACACATGCTCAGTTCTCCAGCTACAAGACTTTTATTAAATTCCTTGTTAAGTGGGCTAAACGAGCTGGAGAAAAATGCTGATAATAAGCAATCAGTCCACAAGGGACAGCCTTTTCTCCCCCAGAAACACTGAATGCCAGAAGGACTATTACCCAACAAACATTCCCAACCCCTTCTCCCCTGCCTGCTCTACCTGAAGTAGCAGGTAGTACAGTTCTAACTAATGAGATATAAGACGTTTGGAGGGGATTCCAGGGAAGCTTTTACTTTTCTGATAAAAGAAAGCAGATAAATCTGACACCACTTCTTTCCTTTCTTCTTCCTGCCGTGAACATGTTTCATGGCTACAACTGCAGCCGCCATCTTGGGACCACAAGAGAAAGACTAAGAGATGCTGGCCCTTATATCACTGAGAAGGGAAAACCACTGCCAATAATTTCATGCTACCCCTAAAATTTTTCTGTCAAAAAAATAAACTCATTTGCTTACACCTCTGTAGGCAGGTTTTAAGATTCTTGCAGACCAAGTCCAACATAATCCTAAATAATACAGTGATTTTCAAATCATCTTTGTCGAGCATTTGGTAGCAACCCTCAGAAATTATAAGTGAATAAATAAGATTCAGGAAAACTAAGTGCCCCTGGGATATTAGGTGATTCAAGAAAAATCCCAACTACGAAAAGTTGTTTCTAAATGATCTAGTAGTAATACTGTATTCAAAAGATGCCACTAATATCATGCTGAGCTTCACACTTTATGGCTGGGGTAATAATGTTTCCTTAATGGGTTTGTTTTAGTTTTTGAGCATCCAGCTTTCCTTTCCTGTTGATATAATCTCCCATGTTGTCCTGACAGGGATTCCAAGTTGCACTCAATTTACTCTGTAATTTCAAAAAAACAGAGTAGATCCAGAAATAAGTGGAAACAAACAAAAAACCCCAGCCAGACAAAGGCATTCATTTGCAAAACACAGGAGAGGATGTGAAGTCACAAAGTTTTGAGTACAAATGTACTCAGGACCCTCCATAAGTTCTTTTATACTCAAAGTACTGAACAAAAGCAAACAAAAAAAAAGTAATTACTGTGTTCACCTCAACTTGCAGATCTACTACTTTTTAGGCCAGGACAGAAAATCTGATGTAGCAAGTGAAATATTCTCAAATAAAAAGGTTAAGTGTACTTTGAAATATAAAGCGGGCAAAACCCTTATGTGCTTACCCTAGGACCAATAATTTCGCTTGGTAAAGATTTATGCTTACAAATGTCTATCACAACATTATTTACTACAATTAAAAATCATTTAAATGTCCAACAATTAGGGAATGACTAAATAAGCAATATAAAAATATTATAGTCATTCAAAATTTTTGAATGTGACTGACATGAAAATGTTCACAGTATACAAAATATTCAAGAGAAAAAATTCACAATAGAATATAATTTTAGTTATATTCTAAAGAAAAAACAAGAACATTCTCAAAGGAAACTCATAAAGACCAAAAAGAGGGGTGCCTGGCTGGCTCAGTCAGTGGAGCACGTGACCCTTGACCTCACGGTCATGAGTTCAAGCCCCATGTTGGGCACAGAGATTACATTAGAATACATACATACATACATAAATAGAATGTTTAGGAAAAATTTTTTTAAAAAGACTGAAAGGAAACATTCAGAGATGCTACAGGTGGCTCTCTCCTGCATGTGTATATATTTACATGCGCACATTTCCTAGCTCCCTCCACTGAGAGCCTGGGAACAGTGAAACCCGGTGACAACAAACACCCTTAGCACACAGATCTTGGTTTCTAAAGATTTTTTTTTTTAATTTTTATTTATTCGACAGAGATAGAGACAGCCAGCGAGAGAGGGAACACAAGCAGGGGGAGTGGGAGAGGAAGAAGCAGGCTCATAGCAGAGGAGCCTGATGTGGGGCTCGATCCCATAATGCCGGGATCACGCCCTGAGCCGAAGGCAGACGCTTAACCGCTGTGCCACCCAGACGCCCCCAGATCTTGGTTTCTAAATACCACAATCCACAAAAAAGAATCAGAACTCCTCAGAGAAAGACTGACTCCAGGGCTGGAACAGGGAAAGTGTAAGACAAGCCTAGAACACCCTGTTGTGCCAGAAAGTAAGAACATACTCAAGGAATGGGGTCATCCCAAAAGGACACAAGCTAGCTCGAAAGGGCTTCCATCAATGTGGCACAATTTCAAATAAAAATTAATGACAGTAATTGGTTATAATTCATTGAATAAAATAGGAAAGCATGAGTTCATACTGATATAAATGAATAAATGAATGGTAAACAAATGAAAGAGAAGCAACTGGCTAAATAAGTAATATAAAAATATTACAATGTAGTAGAATCCTAGCTAATATAGAAGGAATCAGTCCTTAAAAAATGGCTATCTATTAATTGTAATATTATGAGGACAGATTTTTTGCATACATTTCTATCTTGTTTCTGTTTATAAAACGAACATGTACTTCTTTTATAAAATACAAAGAAAAAAAAAACCCCTCAATGGCAGCCTGAACAAACACAACATAACGCACATCTCTAGAGCAGTCTCTAGAGATATTTCAAAAAGGAGAGCATATACACAAAACCCCCCAGCCACGTAAAGCAAGTGCATGTGCTGTCCTGACCCACCTTTCTGTCCTAGAGAAAAGCCTAGATATCCTAAGCAGGTGGCTAAAGTTAAAACCAAAACAGCAAAAACAAACAAAAAAACCACCAGAGGCAGCATTCATATTTATGGAAATTTTGGTTTGGTTCTACAGTAATTATGGGGTGAAGAAATGTGACAAGGATCCTTGCTATGATGCCAATGACAAATGGTTAACTGATAAGAAGAAATGGAGAGGGCGACAGGCTGTAGAACAGGTCAATATCAGGCTGTCATGGAGCCATTTGAGACACATAATTAATCTATTACTCACCTGGCATCATCATTCATTGTAGTGTGGTCAATAGGTGCCATGAAGCTCAGTAGCTTGCTGAGGACATGAAACCTAAATAAAGCAGGAAACAAACAGGCAGCAACATTAGTAACTACTAACCAAGAAAAGGAAACACATTCCATGAGTTAACAAACTCCAGAACTGGTCACAGGAGCATCTGACTCCAGAGTGGACTGGAGAACAATTCATAGGCCACACTAATCACAAATGTATTTCCCTCTTTCTCCTTAATATTACAGGAGAAAAGTCTCATCACAGCACATTGTAAATAACAGTTCAACATTTACATCATAGTTCCAAAAAAGAGGAGACACACTTGTGCCCTTGAGCAATATACTAACTCTTAAACATTACTCCAGATAAACGAGAAGGAGGACTTGAGTACCCCATTTTCCTCCTCTAAGTACATCTTAATCATTTTTCAGTGTCATTACTAGTAAGCACAGTACTGGTACAACACCCAGATGCAATGTCTTGCACACCATTGCTCATTAGCACTGGTTTTCTGAGTCAGAAAAGGCTTCTAGAATTCCACGTCATCTCTATTCACTAGATCCAATCTTTCATTTCACCCATCTTTAAATGAAGGAGTACATCTGAGTACATAACAAGTTTGATCCTTAGATCTTCAAGTCATGGTGTTAGTAGAAATTTAAATGATATCACTTCCATTTCTCACCAACAGAAAAAAAAAGGGTATTTCTGTACAAAGTGCTTTGAGATCCTCTGATGAAAGGAGCTGAACAACTATATGACCTTATACGGACCAAATTATGCCAAAGAGAATTCACAGGAGGTAGCCCTTTCTGTTCATTATACTAGAAGAGGCTGTTGACAATATGCATGTTATAAAACTCTAACCAAAAAAACTCTACTGGGGGACGCCTGGCTGGCTCAGTCGGTAGGTCATGTGACTCTTGATCTCCGGGTCGTAAGTCTGAGCCCCATGCTGCGAATAGAAATTACTTAAAAAATAAATAAAATCTTTTTAAAAACCCACAAAATTCTACTTGGGCAGAATACTATCCACAAACAAAAATATTTTCATGTACATAATATTAGCTTTACAGTATTACAAACATTTTTACACATATAGAGTAATTTGATTCTCTATGGTACCACCCACAGCTAAGCCTCCCAAATTTCATTCTTTTTTTAACAAATGAATTTTACAGTAACAATAGTGATGAGATTTTCCCCATTACAAGAGTAATAGGGAAACTATAAATTCATTATAGAAAATATGGGAAAAAAACAAGAAAGCACACACACAAAATGCATAGTTCCTCCACCTACAGAGCGCTGTTAACATTTTGATTAGTTATGTCTGTTTTTCGTAGTCATCCTGTTACACACACACACACACACACACACAATTTTGTATTCTCTTTTTTTCACTTAGCATTGTAAGCACTGTCCCATAACAATATCTGGGTAGCTGTATACAATTCCCAGGAGTGGAAATACTATAATACATTTTTGAACATTTATATTGCTTCCCATTGTTCACGTTTCTTAAGATGCAAAAACAAAATCTCTGTGCATAGTTGTTTTTTTTAAATGTCTGCTACCTAATTATAGAACGTAATATATAATTCTTATAAAAATGATTCAAATACAAACATGTGTAGAAAACTGACAAGATTCCTGTAGTCCTATACCCCAGAAATAATCCCTGCTAACTAAAACTGTTAAGTGTGGCTGTAGCATGTTCCATATCTAAGACCAATATAACTTAACACATTTTTAACACAAAAGGGAGATTGTAATATACTTAATATTCTACATGATACTTTTTCCCACTGAACCATGTCATATTCTATTCTTTTTCATAGTTGCAGAATATTCCATTGTGTCAATATAATTTATTTAAACTCCTATTAATGGGCATTTATATAGATTGTTCCCCTTTAAAAACCATACTAAACAGTGTTAAAGTCAAGATTCTTATACATAGGAGCGCCTGGGTGGCTCAGTCATTAAGCGTCTGCCTTCTGCTCAGGTCATGATCCCAGGGTCCCAGGATCAAGCCCCCCATCGGGCTCCCTGCTTGGCTGGAAGCCTGCTTCTCCCTCTCCCACTCCCCTGCTTGTGTTCCCTCTCTCGCTCTCTCTCTCTCTGTCAAATAAATAAATAAAATCTTAAAAAAAAATTCTTATACATAAATTATTGGATATTTGTTCATATATTTCTTTGGGATAAATTCTGAAATGTGAAATTGCTGGTGAATCAAAAGGTACATATATTGAAAATTGAAAAGACTGAACCAAAATACCCTCTCAAAGGTTATGTTGATGTATGAGAATATAAATATTCACACAACTTTTTTTTTAAGTATAAAGCTTAAGTATTAATAATAAATGCATTTTAATGTCTTTAGACTTCACCAAACTTTGGTGTCCATCTGAAAAAAGGAATACTCTTCTTGGCTGTATTCAAAGAGTGGTTTAATCCACTCTCTGGACAAAGACTACGAGCTCCACTCCACAGCTGTACTGTCAGATTCAGCAGTCACTGGCCACGTGTGGTTACACGAGCCCTTGAAACCATGGCTAGTCTGACTGCTGCAGATGTGCCAAAATGAGAAGTGCACCAGATTTTGAAGACTCCAGGTTAAAAAAAGAATGTAAAATATACTATTAATAGTTTTAAAATAATAAATTGTTGAAATATTGGGTAATAATATTTTTGATATATTGGGTTAAAAGAAATATTTTTTAAAGACTTTATTTGAGAGAGTGAAAGAGAGATCATGAGCAGGGGGGAAGGGTAGAGGGAGAAGCAGGCTCCCCACTGAGCAGGGCTCCTGATGCGGGGCTCGATCCCAGGACCCTGGGATCATGACCTGAGCCAAAGGCAGACGCTTGACCATCTGAGCCATTCAGATGCCCTTAAGTGAAATATATTATTAAGTCCACCTGATTCCTTTTACTTTTGAAATGTGGCCACTAAAATATTTAACATTACATATGTAATACATATTTTTATTGGATGTTGCTGATCTGCAGAATACCTTTACTAATTTTAATACAATATATTCAATAACTATTAACAGCATGACGAAAGACAGACTTTAAGAAGTAATCACATTAAAGACAATTTAGTAATGTGTACTTAATGCAATAGATTTCATCTAATCTCAGTGCTGCTGAGGAGGAATGCATGTTTTAGTATTAAAACACCTTTTAACAAGCATACTAAGAAAAGATAAACGTCATTTTGCTGCAGAAGAACAGACAAACACAGTAAGATATCCTGTTACTAAAAGGCTGAATTTAATTCACTTACATTATGAATTCTGGTTAAATCAAGATCAGATCTACTTAAATATAATGCTGAGTAAAAATACTGATAAATCAACAGTTACAATTATTTCCCCAAACCCAAATATTCCTTTTTTAAAAAAATAAATTATTTTCTAGCATCCAACAAGCTGCCATTAACCTGCTATCATTTAACTAATGTTCGTCTCTGCTATGACATTTCTGGAAATCTTCTCTCTCCAACTCTACCACAAACAAAGAACAGAACCTGCTTACTAGTGGAACCCAGTATCGGTGATGACCACTGCCATACCTACCAGCTCTTCTTGAGGTCTCATTTAAGGAAGTTATTTATAATAGTTTCATCTAGCCTGGCTACTTGTTTAATCCTTCGGGGCAGAATGCTAATGTATCCAATATGTCATTCTGGTGCCTGCAGAGGCCAGTAAGTCCTGCCCAGAGAAACAAAACAGGCCACAGGTCAAAGCATGGGCTCCGCAATCAGACCAGTTAGCTCAAATCCTTACTGGTGACTTCCCAGTTCTGTACGGGCTGTGAGTTACTTCTCTTCTCAAAGCACTTTACAGGAATTACTGCATCTAATGTGATACCAACCCTCCGAGATGTGACTTTTATGCATATATGCGTTTCACAGGTGAGGAAACTGAACCGCAGATGTAAACTAACTTGCCCAAGGTCTCCAGGCAGGTAAACAGAAGAGTAAGCTTCAAACCTGGACAGGTAAGCTCCAGAGTCTGTGGTTTTTGTTCTCTCTGCATGTAAACTGCTTAGCAGAGTTTTATAAATGTTATCACTGTTGCTATTAATAAAGATCATTCTCTGATTCTGACCACATCCCTCACATTCCTGGTCGCAGGAAAGCCTGGTGAATATGGATGACAAAACTGCAAAAGAATGCAAAACATAGGACCTTTCTTAAAAACTTTTTTTTTTTAAAGTAGGCTCCAAGCCCGGTGTGGAGCCCTAAACTTTTTTTGGTGGGGGACATGACGGGGAGGGAGAGAGAGGGAGAACCCCAGGCAGGCTCCACGCCCAGCGCACAACCTACATGGGGCTCCATCTCACAACCCTGAGACCATGACCTGAGCCAAAATCAAGAGTCAGACACTCAACTGACTAAGCCACCCAGGCAACCCGGCCCCAAACTTTTTAATTCAATAATTAATTTATAGTAATTTTAGACTTGTAGAATGACTGCACACATAGTAGAGAGAGTTCATGCATACCCTTGCCCAGCTTCCTCTAGAGTTAACAATTTATGTAAATATAATGCAATTATCAAAATCAGGAAATTAACTCTGGTACAATACTACTATCCAAATTACACAGCTTTCAATTTCCACCGATTTTTACCTAGTGTTCTTTTTTTTTTTTTTTCCAGGATCCAATCTAGGACCCAAATTGTACCTACCTGCGATATCTCCTTAGTCCCCTTCATTCTATGACAGTTCCTCAGTATTCCTTTGTTTTTCAACGACTCACTACAGTCTACAGAATAAAGTCCAAATTCTTAGCATGGCCATGACCTAGCACTCACCTACTCATACAGCCTCATCTCCTGCCATTCCCCCATATTTACGTGAATTTTCTGCCAAAACAAATTAAATTACAGTTCCCAAAATGGCCATGTACACTCTCAAGTCTGTGTTTTGGCAAATATTATTCTCTTTGGCCTTTTGCTAGGCTGACTCTCCTGGTCTGCTCAGTGCGAAGTGTGGATGGCGTCTTAGTCTAAGTCTTCCTGAGCAGCCTGCACTCCCCCAAGGGCAATCAGGTGACCCCGACACCAGGAGGACCTCCAGCACCGCACTTCCCGCACACCATCACTGTCTGGTCTTACTGCTTGTTGGCTTTTCTCTCTTTCTCTTTTTTTTTTTTTAAGAGAAAGAGAGCACATGGGGGAGCGGGGAGGGGGTTGCAGAGGGAAGGGAGAGAGAATCTTCAGCAAGATCCACGCCCAGTGTGCAGTCCAACGTGGGGGTCTGATCTTACGACCCTGAGATCATGACCTGAGCCAAAACCAAGAGTCAGACAACACTTAACCAACTGAGCCACCCAGGCACCCCAATGCCATCTTCTCCTGGACATACTCCTCAAGGGCAGAATGGGTCTTACCTGGAACCTAATACAGTTCCTAGAACTTCAGAAGGAATCCTTTTTTATTGGGGGAAAAAAAAAATTATTTATTTATGAGAGAGAGAATGAGAGAGAGAGAGAGAGAGAGAGAGAGAGAATGAGCAGGGAGGAGGGGCAGAGGGGGAGAATCCCAAGCAGACTCCCCTCTGACCAGGGAGCCTGACTCGGGGCCCAATCCCACAACCTACAAGATCATAACCCCAGCCAAAATCAAGAGTCGGAAGCTCAACTGACAAAGCCACCCAGGTGCCCCTCCTTTTTTAACTTTAATTAACCACGTCTTACATTTTAATGTTTAGCCCCATTTAAATAGAATGTCTGGGGGCGCTTGGGTGGCTCAGTCATTAAGCGTCTGCCTTTGGCTCAGGGTGTGATCCCCACGTTCTGGGATCGAGCCCCACATCAGGCTCCTCTACTGGGAGCCTGCTTCTTCCTCTCCCACTCCCCCTGCTTGTGTTCCCTCTCTCGCTGGCTGTCTCTCTCTCTGTCAAATAAATAAATAAAATCTTTAAAAATAAATAAACAAATAAATAAAATAAATAGAATGTCTGTCTCTCACTTGCCTGTTGCCAGAATAAGACTTTAAATGTCTCTGGATATATGGGCAGATGTGAATCTAAATCACTATCAAAATGCTACAAAACCAGGTGTATATATTTGCAGTGACCATACCTCTAAGGAACAGTTTATTGAGGTTAGCTTAGTAAATTAATATAAGAAAAACACTTGCTATTAAAACAAACTCCTGTTTTTTTCCTTTCAACTTAATAAATAATAACCATGATAGTGTATTTTGATTTGGGAAAGAACAGACTCATGTTCTCCTAAGTTATTTGCCATGCTAGAAAAGTACTCACTTTCCCAACACTCACCCAGGTTTCTTACTCTGTGTTATGTTTAAGGTTATAGCCATTTCTCCCTACCTGGTGAGCGTGTTAATTTTAATGACATAATCACCCAAAAACATCATCTGGCTGATTAATGAAAGATTGGAATTGTCATAAAGAATAAGGGAGCACAATTCTTGCCCTCAAGGGGCACACACATATAGCTACTTGCCCTAACAATAATATAGAAAAGGGATATTCTCCTCTCTCAATTCTTTTGAAGATGGTATATTTGCAACAGCAATAGCAACAGGTAAACATAAGAGAAACCAAGGAAATTAACACTTTTGAATGCTTACTATATACAGGACATTTACATGTCACTTTAATCTTCAAACCAAATCTATAAAGCAGGGATTATTATTGCTACTTAGTAAATGAGAAAAGTGAGCTACAGAGATAAAAGGACAACCAAAATCATACAGCCAGACAGAGCCAGAATGTGAACCCAAGACTCCCCGGATTCCAGGCTCCTCTCTCTAGAGTACATTCATAGTCTCGTAAAGCTACAATTTTAAAGGCACAGCACTGGAGAAAAATCTGATCTCAACATTAAAGAGTAAGTTTGGCTCTTAAGTCTATGCTCTTAACCATCCCACTAAAAACAAATCTGGAGAAGTATGAAGACTTGAAAATTCCAAATGTGAAAAAAGTTAAGCAAATCATAACAGTTTAATCTGAGATTTAAGAAAGTGACTTTGAATAAAAAGATGGTGAAAAGCTGCTTTACACTTCTGCAAAGTTAGAAATACATATTTCCTGGTGAGTTTATTAAAAACAAAAACAGGTTAATAATAAAGTAGTGAAATCTGCTTCTCTGAAGTCACTTAAATATGAGACAGATCCACATATGTCTAAAGGGAATTCAATGACAGGCAGTCTAATAAGCATGTGGAATTAGCTATCTGTCTAAACTGTCCTAACATAATGAGTTAAAGAATTTTTTTTCCTGTGCACCTCAATTATAAGTAGTTTCTTTGACATGGAGGCTTTGTGCAAATGATATTATGTAACAGACATATAATAAAATATTATCTATCTGTATACCATACATACACACACACAAGACTGAGGGTTTTCCTATAGTCAGAAATCGGTTTTCTCATAAAAATTTTATTTCTCTGGGCACCTGGCTGGCTCAGTGGGTGGAGTGTGTGACTCTTGACCTCGGGCTTGTAGTTTGAACCCCGTGTTGGGTGAAGAGATTGCTTAAAAATAAAATCTTAGGGGCGCCTGGGTAGCGCAGTCGTTAAGGCGACTGCCTTCAGCTCAGGGCGTGATCCTGGCGTTCTGGGATCGAGTCCCACATCGGGCTCCTCAGCTGGGAGCCTGCTTCTTCCTCTCCCTCTCCCCTGCTGTGTTCCCTCTCTCACTGGCTGTCTCTCTGTCACATAAATAAAATAAAATCTTAAAAAAAAAAAAATAAAAATAAATAAATAAATAAATAAAATAAAATCTTAAAAAAAAATTGTATTTCTCATCTAAGCACATAGTTAACATTCTCTGGAATCCTTCATTTGTATCTTCTTAGCATAGTGTGTACATGCATGGCCTCATGAAAATGGACCAATATAATCCTAGTCTAAAGAAGCATCCAAAGTAAAACTGTCATATTGTTCCATAGACATCGCTTTTTAACACTAAGAAAAATTCAGGGCACCTGGGTGGCTCGGTCAGTTGGGCATCCAACTCTTGATTTCAGCTCAGGTCGTGGTCTCAGGGTCATGAGATCGAGGGCCGCATCAGGCTCCAGGCTGGGCGTGGAGCCTGCTTAGGATTCTCTCTCTCCCCTTCCCTCCCCACTCCCATTTTCTCTCACTCTAGGAAAAAAAACAATAAAACAAACAAACAAAAACCTAAGAAAACTAAGACAACTTCAGCTATCTTATTTCTCTTTCAGGAAAATGCAGGTGTAATTTAACCCATCCCCTTATAGCAGAACAAAAAGGAACTGAAACTATAGTATTTCCATTTTAGAGTAAGAAAAACTGAGTCCCCAAAAAGCCACAAATATTGTTTTCGTTATTTTTCTGATCCTTAAAAACAGAATCATTGGAAGAAATAGAGAATTGACACAACAGCCAAAATACAAGAGCTGTAATATGTTAAAATCTTTTCTAAAAAATAACTCACCGGAGCTTCCTTCCTTTGCTGGCTTTCCTATCTACTTTCTTGTGGATTTTGCTTCGTAACTTCTGGATCGCAAGCCACTGTCTGGGAAATTCACAAACAATGTTATGCATCATCACTAACAGAAATAGTTATACCTATTGACAAATTGGAATTTTTCTCACTAGCAACCCCGCAGAAGAAATCATCAACCCACATCAAGTTCCTCAAGATAGTCTGGGGCCAAAGCGACTAATCAATTGAATAGTATTTGTGCAATGATAAAAAAACAGATGGCAGCTGGGAAATTCTACAGCGAATCTGGTTAACAATGTTCCTTAGTATCTAGAGTCGCTGTGACAGGCACTGAATCTCGCAGTCCTCAGGAAAAGCCAGCAAACCGAGTAGAGCTGTTGGGTTTGCTGTCAGTGTTTCAGCTATGCAGAATGTTCTACTAATACTGCAACTGCTGTTTGGTTTATATACAGGAATTCTTCCATTTTCCCTTTGTTAACACCCAAGTGCTTTTTCTGGCACTTTCCAATGTTTGCTAATTTTTTACAGTTATTCACTACTGACACTAGTTTTGTGGCCATTTTAATTTTCATTTCATCTGTAGTATTTAAGAATGTGCTGCTGAGAACTAAGGGTTCTTTCCCCCCAATATCGTCTCAATATGACTGTCACACTTACAAAAAAGTTACCAGTAATTCTTTACTACCAAATACTGAGTCAGTCTTCAAATTTCCTGGATCATCTCACTTTGACGGTTAGTTTGTTTGAATCAGGATCCAAACAAGATTCACATATTCTGAAGTCATTTTAGATGAAAAGGAATTAATTTTTCAAATAAAGGATACTGGTTAAGAAAAATCTTCATAAATTCCTCATAAGAAAAAATGTGAAAAAAAGGAGAAACAGCAGCAGCTAGTCATCTTACCTGATTTATACAACGAAAACTCAACATCAGAAAAAAATAATCTAGGGAAATCCAATTACTGTAATCTTAATATAATCTTAATTACCATAATCTATTTTATTGTAAAGTCAGATAAATGCACAATATAATCACCACTTAAATGCAATTTGCTGTATCACATTAAATTTATAGTGAACAGCTCTCTATAGCATTCCAGAGATACACAAAATATCAACAATATCCTATCCTAAAACCCAAATAATATTTTACTCAAATAAAATTATTTCATCAACACAAATTTTTCATTGTGTTCTCAAAATGCTGCTCTGCCCAGAATCCCATTCTGGCACTTGCAGCTTTTGTTTCCTTTCATGCTTTTGCAAATTATGGCTCATGGCTATTTAAATGTACACTATTCATTAGGTAGCACTCTAAATGCCCTTTTTATTTTCCAACCACAGGATGAAGCATACACACAACAGCCTTCCTTCACTACTTTACATTCTATCTACCCTGACATCTGGGTAATGCTGCCACGTTCCATTTCTAATTGTGCCGAGGCTCTTACTGAAGGGGTGGAGGTCTAAATTAGGGCAGACTCGAACAAAGCAGATTCAACTATGAGCAAGGAACCTGTTGTGCTCAGTGCTACATTCTGACAGCTGAGAGCACACATTTGGGTGGTTGCTTTTACCCAGTGGTCGGAGATTGATACAGATACAATCACAGCCCAAATTAGAGAGCAAAGAGCATAAGAAGGACTTTGAAAAACAAAGCCTAAAACAAAGACATATAAGTGCTTTATAATTTCTTATTCAACTGCACTTAAGGCAACGTGTAGGGTAAACAGGATTTCCATCACCTTGTCATTCTAGCTCTTATTGTCTTAACTTTTTTTTTTTTATGCTGCTTAACTTTTACAATTACAGGGCCAATCACTGCCTTTGAGGCAGAATTAAGGGGACTCAAAGGGAGAAACTATTATACAGGCTGCTTGCATGAAGAGAAAGCCATATCTAAATTACCTTCCCATGGCCACCTGATCATTGGGATCCAAGGAGCTGGTCTTCCGTTCTATGAGTTCTCGAAGGAGCTAGGAGAAAAAGGAAAGCAATTGATTTATTTATCATCTCCCAGCACCAAGTGACTTTAAAAGGGCACAATAGGAATTCTGAATGGCACGGTGACAGCTCTAAAACTACAATCAATAAGGGACAACCCAGTGGCAAGAGCATGACTGAATTCCCATTAACCCTTTCATATTTATATATCTTTAAAAAGGTGGCTATAGCAATAGCTGAGAACAGAAGTCCATTTGGAAGACTTATTGTACTGCAGTTCATTTCAAATGGATCAATGAGTGTGCAACATTCCCTTCATTGTTTTTATGATTAGTTTTGTCCACCTCATTGATACCAACAGAGAATCTTTAAAAGGTCAGGTGGGAAAGGCTGTATGGCAAAAAGGAAAACGCATCAGCTTCTCACCAATAGGATAATAGTACATGCTTAACTTCTGACTTACAACCTCCAATAGTCGGGAAGGCCTTCGTCAGGCAACAACCTTTATTACATATAATTAAAAGTGTGAACTTCATTCTCTTGTTTTCCATGGCTGGTACTCCATCATGCTTACTACGAAGAGATTTAACCACGTATGACACCAACACAATCATGGCCATGACAATTTTAAAAGGGAACCTGACAGAAGTCGTGCGTGTGTACCACAAATCCTGCAAAGAGAACCAGTCTCTCATCCCACACAATGAACTCCATGGGAACTCTAAACTGCTCTCCTACTCTCCTCTTAGTCCTGGGGAGTCCACGGCGTATGACCGGATGTAAAGCTATACCTCTTACACAGACTTAAGAATTTGCGTTGGCTCTTAAAGTCCTAGGTGAAGAGAAGTAATGTTTAAAAGTTAAACATTAGGGGGGCGCCTGGGTGGCACAGCGGTTAAGCGTCTGCCTTCGGCTCAGGGCGTGATCCCGGCGTTAAGGGATCGAGCCCCACATCAAGGCTCCTCCGGTATGAGCCTGCTTCTTCCTCTCCCACTACCCCTGCTTGTGTTCCCTCTCTCGCTGGCTGTCTCTATCTCTGTCAAATAAATAAATAAAATCTTTAAAAAAAAAAAAAAAAGTTTAAACATTAGGGGCGCCTGGCTGGTTCAGTCTGGAGAGCATGTGACTCCTGACCTCAGGGTCATGAGTTTGAGCCCCATGTTGGGCATGGAGCCCGCTTAAAAATAAAGAAAGGTTGAACTTGTTAAAGGAGGAGAGTTTTAAATTACAATAATAAAATTGGATACATCTCTCCCATACAAGTGCTATGTGCAGGGAAATAGCCACAGAGATTAAAAATCCCAAAAGTCTTCTGAGAGAACTCCAAGGGGAGACACTAAAATAATCCCGCTCATCATCTATCAGTCATACAGGTTTGACTTTAAAACTTGTTTCTTCACAAAAAAAGGTAATGACTTTGCAGGTGAGGCATGGTAGCAATACAGATATTTCACCAAGTTAAACAGCTGAAGTCTGTGGGAGGACAGAGAAGGAGGAATAAATTCCTATGAAAGTAGTTCACTCTCTAATTTTCATTTGTTTATGTAAGGAGGCACAGGAAGATGTAAAACAAATTTATAGAAATGTTCATTTCCATATAAGATGAATCTTTATTGCAAAAGGGAAAAGGATATCTCAATCGCAATTAAAAACCCTCCTGTGATGTTTTTTCATTTGCTTATTTTGGACATTATTACTACAGCAATTACGTTTAAAAATGCGGGGACCAGAGGCCACTGGTTTATTATCACTAGAAAACAGCAAGCTATTTCTCTACCCTGTTTATCTGATTGATTCCCAACATCTTTCTGGCAGCCAATCTATCAGTTTATCTCTCCCACTTCATCACAGTCACTTCTGGCAGCTAAATACAAGATCCAAATCCAGTGTTACACAGACATACGACAGAGTAAACCCGTGTAGCACTGCTACTCAGTAAACAGCTGCCCTGAAGGCTGAGCCAAAATGGGCTCCTGGTTCCTAGTCAATGTTCTGTCAGAAGCATGGCTGGGGGGGAGGGGTAGAAGGGGGAGAGGCTGATAAGAAAAACAGAAGAAAGAGAAGAAAAAGAAGGGGAAGAAAATACGAAAAGGGATGGGAAATAATGGAGGGGCTGCATCCCATTGCCCTTACCTTGTTCCAGCCACAGAAGAGACTGGAACAACGATTTGATTTTCCTAACAGTCTCTGATCCCTTGAGACTGGGGCTGTCATGGCCACTGGGAACAAGTGCTCACAGAAGGCTGCCCCAGCACAACAGGGTGATCCTCTGCAAGAAAGCCCCATACGCCCTTCCCGAAGGCTGGAGACTGGAGCCACACGGCTACCGTGGGTCTGTTGCGTTTGCAGTGGACCCGCGATTCAAACACCAAGTTGATGCGGCATTTACTTTCGAGCACTCTGTACTGCCGGTACTCTGGGCTGCATTCTCACTACTCAAGTGCCCTGCACAGCTACTCTTAGTCATGCGTAACAAGGGATATGCTTTTACTGGTCAATCTGGCCAAGTCTACTTTACTCAGTCCAGTGTTGCAGAAGATCCTGTTGTGGGCAAGGCAGGAATAAGAAAGTAGCCAGAAAATACAAGTAAACAAACTATTCCCGTGGCTATCACTATTTCCCATAACTAACACAATCACTGGGTTTTAATTTAATTAGTAAAACTGCTTTCAGAAAAGTTACTGAAAAATTAAGCTTTAGGAATATTGCTGAATAATTTAATTTTGCTTCTCAGTTCAATTTTTATAGCTTAACTTTATGAATAGACTTTTCCATTAAAATGCAGGTTTCTGTTACAATTATTGGAGCTTTTGATTTCTGACACAATATTTGTAATTTTCTTTGTGACTTGGAAAATGGAGACATGCGTGAAATATTTTTGTTCTAGTCTGTTTTAATTCCAGGGTCAGCTCACAAAAGCTTGACTGTTTCTCTAGTTCTAGGGGAAAATCATAGATGTTAGGTTTCCAGGTCAGCCCACAAAAACCTATTTAACCCATAACAACATACATGAGGAATAGCCCTGATGGTACTGCTCAGCATCTAATCAGCATTTATAATACTTTGTCTAGAAAAATGCACGCCAGAATCAGTTAAAAATGGCAGATTGAACACATTAGTTTATCTCTTCTCCCTCCTCAACCCCTCTTAAAGACAGGAGAGGAATAAAACAAATGTATTAACCCACGAGAAAGAAGAGAAAGGGAGAGTTAATGAGAGCAGATTTTCATAAATTTTTCAAAGACAGTCAGGAGATGGAAGAGTAAAAGGCAGTTATCACCTAAGTGCCCAGAGGGAATAAAGGTGAGGGTGGAACTAATTAGGCCCACAGAATCCCTGTGAGGAGGAGCTCTGGCGGTGGCAGTTACCACAGAAGAGGGAGAAGGAGGAGGGGCCAGTGCCACTGGGCCTTCTCCACTATCCCCAAGTGACTATCCCCCTCTCCCACCCTCTCTCACCGGGAGAAAAGAAGTTTTCTTCTCTGGAAAAACTGAGCCCCAGAAGCTCCAGACAGAGGGCTATGAGGCACAGAAGGCTGGGATGAGGGAGAAGGGAAAGGTGCTATGCCAATCCCTAGGAACTTCTGCCTCCTTCCCTTACCCTACACACAGCATCCTGACACAAAATCCCCAGGCAGGAGAGCAGAGGAGTTGCTCTTGGAGAAACTGCATGGTTGATCCCTCCACTCCCCAGAAAACATCTCCAGGTTCTGTCATTTGAAGAGTATTCCAAACAAGACGTTAGTTCACAGTGCAATTCTAAAGGAGCCCAAAAGCTCTGCCTAGGTTTCAGAGATACTGGGGATGTCTTACTACTAAATAGGAAGAGAGTTAAGGATCCCTTGGCATCTGAGTTAAGGTCCCTACAGACCAAAGCAGGTAGGAGAAGAGGGGACACAGGAAAGTAATGAGGAAAACAAAAGAAACTCAAAAAAAGAGAGAAAGAAGAATGGACACCCTTAGAGAAGTGAAAAGAAAATACATTCCCATAAGAACAGGATGCTGTGAGAAAAGAGTAAAACAAGAAATTAAACACAAAACAGAAAAAAAAAATTAAATTTCAATAGAAGAACTGGAAAATAAATGTACAAAAATCCTTCAGCTTTAAAAAGGCAAAAAGATAACACCCGCTTGCTTATTTGTAAGAGAAGAAAAAAATCTAGAGGACAATCCAGAATGTCAAGCGTCCAACTAAAAAGGCAAGACAATTAGAGAAACAGTAATGAAAATTTCCCAAACCGAAGGACAGGAATGAGCCTGCAAAAATCTAGTACAACGAATGAAAAAAGACCTTTCCCAAGACACATCAGCATGAAATGTGGAACACTGGAAGTACTGAGAAGATCCTAAATGCTTACAGTAAAAATAGGTCACATATAAAGAGGGTGACCGTATGTCCCAGTTTACCCCAGAGAGTCCTGGTTTACGCCTGTTGTCCTAGTATTCTTTCAGGCTAGTACCTCAAATGTCCCAGTTTTGGCAAGAAATTATACAGTCACCCTACATATTCAGAAACGAAAACTAAGCGGGACTAGACATTTCAATAGCAACAGCAAGTAGCAGAGCACCGCAGGGCAATACCTTCCAAATTCTGAGGAGAAGGACTTTCGACCGCAAATTCCATACACAAAGGATTAACCAAGTATGAGACTTACAGGAGACATCTTCACACGTGATTTACTTTCCACGTGCTCCTTCCCAGGAAGATGCGTCTCCGTAAAATGAGCGCATACAGCAGAAGGAGAAAGACGGGAGAGGTCAGAAAACAGGTGTAACGCAGGAGAGCAGCAAAGGCAGGGCCCGAGACTACTGATGGGAGAGGCCCAGACAGCAACCGTTCCAGAAAGGAACAGAGTCCAGAGAGCCCTAGAAATAAGGTCTCCAGGGGAAAAAGGCAGAGGGAGAGGAGGTATGATCGGTTAGATGATGTATTCAAGGCATTCGGTGTGTGTGGGGGGAAAAATAGGAGATACACAGAACACTAAGCATATCTTTTGAAAACAGGCATTATTAGCTCTAGGAAAAAACAAGTGTGTAAGGAAATATAATCATAGTACATTTACTTAGTTATTACATTGTAAACATGGACTTTTCACAAAACTGTGACAATAAGTACACGAAGAGAATGGAGAAGAGAAGTGTGGAGGCAGAAAGTACAGAAGGGCTAGCAGCTCACTGCCATAAGGGAACTCAAGATGATCTGATAAATGACTGAAATTGATAAATCAACAGTAGTATAAACATACTATTTAAAACCTAAATAAAGTATTGGAAGTTTTTGCCCTCCAAAACTTCTCAGCAACATAATACTTTACCATTTCTTAGATAATGCATGACCCAAGAAGAATTTGTCGGGATTTATTTGGCAATGTCCAGAGTATACAGTAGTCCCCACCTTATCCCTGCTTCTAGTTACCCGCCATCAACTGGGGTGCAGAAGCAGATGAGCCTCCTTCTGATGGGTCATAGAAGGTCCACAGGAGCCTGACGCTATTGTCACATGCCTGCACCATTCCCCTCACCATGTCTCATCACGTAGGCATCTTATCATGTCACATCATCACAAGAAGAAGGGGGAGTACGGTATAATAAGATAGAGACCACATTCACATTTTTATTACAGTATACTGCTACAATTGTTCTATTTCATTGTTAGCTATTGTTACTATTCTCTTACTGCGCCTAACGCATCAATTAAACTTTTATCATAGTACGTATGTGCAGGAAAAAACAGCGTATTTAGGGTTTGGTACTAACCATGGTTTCGGTGATCCACTGGGAGTTTTGGATCATATCCCCTGTGGTTAGGGGGAGGGCACTACAGGTGTTCTGAAAATCTTGCCAGTCTGCAAATTCACACTGAGAAATTTTGTAATTCCCACAGAGAAAAAAGACAGAAGGATCTAGGATATATTGATTAAAGCCCTTACGAATATTTTTCTGCTCCCAAAAACAAAACATGGCAACACACCAGAAATAATACCAATAACACTGACTTTGATTTGCTGCTGCTAACACCAAGGAACTGTTAACAACTTTATTGAGATATAATTCACTTACTATATGATTCATCCATGCAAAATGTATTAATTCAGTGTACTTTGGTAAATTCACAGAGTTGTACAATCACCACCACATATAATCTTAGAACATTTTCATTCCACCTAAAAGAAACCCCAAACCTATTAGCTATCATCCGCAGTAAGCCCCACCCACATACTCCCATAGCCCTAAGCCCTCACTAATCAGTCTTTATGATATGCCCATTCCAGACATTTCATGTAAATGCAATCATACAATATGGTCTTTTATGACTAGCTTTTTTGATTTAACATGTGTTCCAAGGTTTATCCACGTTTTAGCATATATCAGTACTTCCTTTTTATAGCTGAATGATAGTCTATTGTACAGATATACCATTATTTTACCTATTCATTAATTGAGGGATATTTGAGTTGTCTCCACCCTACGGTTATTATGAATGCTGCTATGGATGTTCGTGACAAGTTTTTGTGCAGACATGTGCTTTCATTTCTCTTGGGTAAATACCTATGAGTGGAATTGCTAGGTCACATAGTAACTCTAATGTTTGACATCTTGAGGAACTGCCAGCCTGTTTTCCAAAGTAGGTGGACCACCTGACATTCCCACCAGCAGTGTTGGACAGGTCTGATTTTTCTACATCCTCGTCAGCACTTGTTATGATCTGCTTTTTGATTACAGCCATCCTGCTGGGTATAAAGGATTACTTCAGTGTGGTTCTGAGCTGCATCTCCCTGATGGCTAATGAGGTTCAGCATCCTCTTGTGCTTCCTGATCATTCGTATATCTTCCATGGAGAAATGTCTATATTCAGATGCCTTGGCCATTCTTTAATTAGGCTGCCTTTTTATTATTGAGCTGTAAGAGTTCTTTATAGAGTCTAGATACTGGTCCCTTATCAACTCCCATTCTGTGGGTTGTCTTTTCACCTTCTTGATGGTATCATTTCCAGTAGAAGAGTTTTGAATTTTGCAGTCCGAGTTTTCCTTTTGTCATTTGTGCTTCTGGGGCTATATCTAAGAAATCATAATCCACCGTCATGAATATTTACTTCTATGTTTTCTTCTAAGGGTTTTATAACTTTAGCTCTTATATTTAGATTTATGATCCATTTTAAGTTAACTTTTGTGTATGCTGTGAAGTAGGGGTCCAACTTCATGCTCTCGCATGTGGATATCCAAATGCACCATTTGCTGAAAGACTATTCTTTTTCCCACTGAACTGCTTTGGCACTCTTGCCAAAAACACCAAGTAATTTTTAAAGCATTTGAGTTTATGGCCACATATTCCTTGGCTTTCTGAATTTGTGACCCACAGTTATTGATTCCTAACCTTTCAGGCTTCCATGGTTCATAGCCACAGATGCTTGAGATGGAAAAAAGCTTGGGGCAAACCTCTATTAAACTTACTTAGTCTAGCTGAGTCAGAATTTTTTGAACTCCCTCCCCAATACATAGACCACATGGGAAACAAGTGCAGTCAACTTCTCTTACATGTGTTTCAGTCCCGTTCTCACTGAGATACCAAAAGCAGAATCACAAGGCTTGGGTTTACTCTTCCTTCAGCTTCCTCTCTAGCTCCCACAAGAAATCCTCATGAAAATATATCTGTTTCTGCTCTGCTTCCTGCTTTACCACATTTTTTTGTTCTCAGCTCTCCAGTCTTTCAAATTAACCCCCAAAGGAGTCACTTTCAATTTTTATCTACTATATATAAAGTATGTAAAAAAAATAAATCTACATATACTATAATTTCAAATAGCTGGGAAGGAGTTACTGTAAATGCCTATAGTATAAAATTGCCATAAAGTAACCCACTCCCCATAGGTAACTTTTTTCTCTGTTTTCTTTCCACATTGCCTATTCACTCCTCAACCAACTCTGCAAGAGCTAAAATTTTTGCCTTCATTGCTCTACTGAAACAACTCATGCCAAGGTCTCAAGATCTACATGTATAATGGACATGCGTCATGACTCATCCTACTAGACTTCTTGAAGCAGCAGCACTGGACATTCTCACCTTCCTAAAACGCTCTTTCTTGGCATCTTTGAGGCATCTCCCTGGTTTTATTCCACATTCAGCCATCTCCTCTGCCCAAACATTACCTGCTAACATTCCCCAAGACTCAGTTCTAAGCTGTTTTTTCTTCTCACTCCACATGCTTTCTCCAAGAGTTTCATTCTGTTCTCAAGACTTCAATGACCTAAGAGTTATCCCTGAAATTCCTTTTCCTTTACATTCAATATCTAATTCGTCTCCAACTCCTGTGTATGTGATCCACTCATTCATGAATCTGTCCATTTTAATTTACCTCCACTGCCTATATCGTACTATAGGTTATTATCATTTTTGTTCATTCCATAAATATGTATTAAATATGCTGGGAAACAATGAAAAATAAAACAGACACAGTCTCACCTGAGTTAGTATAATTTCCCTATATTTACTCTTGCCCCTCCTCCATTTTGCTCTCCTAATTATAATTTTTTTTGAGAGCGAGCGCGCATGCGCACACACAAGTTGGGGGGGGGGCAGAGGGAGAGAGTGAGAATCTTAAGTCGGCTCTACACCTGCTGCAGAGCTCGATCTCACAATCCTGAGATCATAACCTGAGAAATCAAGAGTCAGGTGCTTAGCTGACTGAGCCTCCCAGGTGCTCCGGTCAGAGTAATATTTTTAAAATGCAGGTATACCAGAGGATAACATTCTTATTGCAGCCTCAAGGCTCAACAGTCTGGTCCCTTATCTACCCTCTCCAGACTAACCCTCCATCTCTGTGCTCCAGTCTCAACTGCCTTCTTTCTGTACCTGAAATGATCCCAGGCCCACTCCCACCACAGAGCCCTTCCTGCATGGGCTGTGCCGGGAGCATGCTTCCCTAACCATTTACCTGCATGCGCCCCACTTCCTTCGTTACTCATTCGGTAGTCTCGGTTTAATCATCTCTTCTTTAGGGAAACATTTCTTAACTGCACCCTACACACATACACACACATACTCTGCTTTTGTTGTACTTAATTTACCTGTTGTTAACGGATTACTTGATTAATGCCTATCCTCTCCTCTAATCCAGAGTACCACAACCTACCTAAGCAACTGATGTCATTACCATTATCAGCAAATCTCCTCCCCAAACAATACTCTCTTTCTCACATGTCTTAGTAGGGCCCAGAGAAGCCGGTGGTTTGTTTTAAGTGGGTGAGAACTACCCTTTTTTCCCTCCTTCATTTAATATATTGTTCTTGACTTACTCATTGATTCATTAATAATAGTCAACCTGCATGAATTAGGAAAATAAAACCAAGATCCTTGAAGATATGAATGAATATGTCCATGAAAGTTTATTTCTTACAGAGCTACAGAACTAGCTTTCTTTGTGCAACGCACCTCAGCATTACAAATATAAATTGACACATTTCCTTGCATCAACTCAAGAATTACCCTTTTTGGGAAACCTGGGTGGTTCAGTCAGTTAAGCATCTGCTTTCAGCTCACGTCATGGTTCCAGAGTTCTGGGATTGAGCCCTGCATTGGGCTCCCTGATCAGTGGGGAGCCTGCTTCTCCCTCTGTCCCTTCCCTTAGAGAGTGCGCATTCTCTCTCTCTAATAAATAAAATCTTAAAAAAAAAAAAAAAGAATTACCCTTTTTAAAAACCATCCCAAGAGTACTTGAATTAAAAAAAAAACAAAAACAGGATGCCTGGGTGGCTCAGTTGGTTGAGTGTCCGACTTTTTTTTTTTTTCATTTTTAAAGTCAAATTCAATTAATTATCATATAATGTATTATTGGTTTTAGAGGTAGAGGTCAGTGATTCATCAGTCTTATAGAATACCCGGTGCTCATTACATCATGTGCCCTCCTTAATGTCTATCACCCAGTTACCCCATCCCCCCACCTCCTTCCCCTCCAGCAACCCTCAGTTTGTTTCCTGAGATTAAGAGTCTCTTACGGTTTGTCTCCCTCTCTGGTTTCATCTTGTTTTATTTTTTCCTCTCTTCCCCTATGATCCTCTGTTTTGTTTCTTGAATTCCACTTATCAGTAAGATCATATAATTGTCTTTCTCTGACTCCCTTATTTTGCTTAGCGTAATACCCTCCAGTTCCATGTCATTGCAAATGGAAAGATTTCATTTTTGATGGCTTAGTATCCCATTGTGTATATATATATATATATATATATACACACCACATTTTCTTTACGAGCGTCCAACTCTTTATTTTGGCTCTAGACATGATGTTGGGATCATGGGATTGAGTCCTGCATCCCGCTCTGCACTCAGTGGGGAGTCTGCTTGAGATTTTCTCACTCTCTCTCCCCTTCCCTCCCCCCCACTCACCCCCCCAAATAAATAACTTTTTTAAAAAAGAATTTCCTTTTTTAAAAAAAAAAAAAGATGATTTTATTTATTTATTCACGAGAGACGGACAGAGAGGGAGAGAGCACAAGCACGGGGAGCAGCAGAGGCAGAGAGAAGCAGGCTCCCCGAGGAGCAGGGAGCCCGATGCGGGACTTGATCCCAGGACTCTGGGATCATGACCTAAGGCGAAGGCAGACGCTTAAAAAACTGAGGCACCCAGGTGCCCTAAATAAATAAATTTTTGAAACAAAACCAAAAATGAATCCAAATGAATTAAAAGATCTTAAATCACTTCTCATTCTTTTAATGTTAAAATGATGTAGATCTAGCCTCCCTCTTGGATCTCATTTCTCAAAGGAAAAAGTTGGTTCTTCTCAAGAAAAGAAGAGAGGGAACAGATCTTTTGTCCATCCATATCCTCTTTCTACAGTTTCTACAGTCTCTTTGAGATGGTCCTTTTATTGCAAAAAAGGTGTCTTGGTATCTTTATTCTTTTTAAGATTTTTTATTTATTCATTTGACAGAGAGAGAGACAGCCAGTGAGAGACGGAACACAAGCAGGAGGAGTGGGAGAGGAAGAAGCAGGCTCATAGCGGAGGAGCCTGATGCGGGGCTCGAAACCAGAACGCTGGGATCACGCCCTGAGCCGAAGGCAGACGCTTAACGACTGAGCCACCCAGGCGCCCCTTGATATCTTTATTATAAAAATCTGAATTAATTTCAATATTGTGTTTTTTACTTAAACATCTTTTATTTATGAAATACGTTTTTCAAATTCCAAATCTCAGGTTTCCCTCTCCCATCTTCTAAAATCTAATGATTCTACATATGAGCTTTCATTATGTGAATGTGTGTGCTGCATAATTCAGTTTAATTGTAAATATCTGTCCATGAGTCAGTTTAACACCATGGCTTTGGAGTCTGACAGACCTGGGTTCTGAATCCCAGCTATGCCCTTTATTAGCCGTATAATCTGGGAGAAGTTATTCGACCTCTTCAGAGATTCAGTTTCCTCAACCACAAGGAAGTAATAATTTTATCTCATAATAGTTGATTTGGTATTTTAGAAGATGATAAAAGTAATGCATTTAAGCAAAATTTAAGTATTCAATAAATAGAGACACCGTCAACATCAGATAACAATAATAATCCCCAAACCCCATTGGGGGCAAAAAAAAAAATTTTTTTTTTTAAGATTTTATTTATTTATTTGACAGAGAGAGAGAGAGACAGCCAGCGAGAGAGGGAACACAAGCAGGGGGAGTGGGAGAGGAAGAAGCAGGCTCCCAGTGGAAGAGCCTGATGCGGGGCTTGATCCCAGAACTCCGGGATCACGCCCTGAGCCGAAGGCAGGCGCTTAATGACTGAACCACCCAGGCGCCCCGGGGCAAAAAAATTCAACACTTTCCATAGCTAAATCACCACCAGACAGATGCTAACAATGAACAAGTACAATAATTCAGTTTTCCTTTCTACTGATTTTTGACAGATTAGATACAAAATGAAGGAAAAGCAGAATGAAGAAAATGTAAAAGCACAGAAAATTCACAGAAATGTTAAGTCAATACTTGAGAAGTATGCTATTGATCATAGGACTTTTCCAAACTGGACCATGATAAATTAGAGCAAAGGAGACCCTCTCCTTTACCCTTAATTCCATTTGAACGTAACTGCTGTCCCCTTTCCATGACCTCCAACTCTGGCCACTATCCTCTGATCGCAGGATCCCCTCCATTCAGGGGGAGAGTAGCATAGCCCCAGCCCCACCTAGGGGGAGGTAGCCCCAGCCCGCCTCCGGCCAGTCTCACTCTATTAACGTGCTGTCTATCCTTTGAAGGCTCAGATCAAATGCCATCTCCTCCCCCCTGCAGGCTTCTCAAATCCTAACTGTTCTTAACTTCTCTCTCTTTTGAATTCTTTCATATCCCCTCACCAAGCATGCTGGTTGTTTATATTTCTGTCACCTCCTCTGCCTGGCTGTAAGCTTCCCGAAGGCAGGGTATAGTATGACTCAAATGCTCACCTCCCACAGAACTCTGCACGCTGCCTTGCACACAGCATACCATTTCTAAAATGACAAGAGTTATGTAGCAAGCATTCTTCTAAATCTTGTGATCAGGGATGAAGAGCACCTAGCTTCTGCAATGGCAAGGACAATAGTTACAGGAAGAGCAGCACAGAGAAGAATGGAGAGAAATCAGGATGTGTGAATAAAATCCAAGAAGCATCTTAATACTGACGTTACAAATAACCCACCTTTGGTTACTAAAATAAGAAAACGTATAGCTAGAGGCTACCACTGGAAGTCGGCCTGACTCTGCCTCGCTGCCCTGGTCTTTAAGGATTTGACTGGTTTTTCCACTTTCTGATTCAGTGCTGCATCATGCCTCCACTCCAGAGCGAGAGCCAAGTAAGGCCTATGATTTGGAAGGGATGATAAATTCATTCACTGAATAAAGTAACACTGTTTTCTCAGCACAAGTTCTAAAATATTTCAAAGGCCATAATATTTCACTAGGCTTGGCCATCTGGGTTAAAATTTATTAGTCAAAACAGAAAACTTTCTCATCAGATCCCATATATTCCATTAGGCATGATATATAATGTCTCCCCACGTCTAATTATTAACTGGGAGTGTAAGTAAATCACTATCAGTATTAGGCCCTGATGTGTGCAGACAGGGGAAGAATTAAGCAATTCGAATGCTAAAGAACTTCTTTTTTTGACAATTGCTTTTCCTTACAAATAAAAACAATTTTACAAGAAGCAAGTGACTCCATTTAGCCATTCTTTCTAATCCATACCAAAGTAACAACGGACAGAGAGTTCTATTATTCAGAATTTCCAACAGTCCCCATTTCCAGTATTATGCCCCTCGATCACCAGATGAATGTCCTGGTATGTATCTTTCTTTCCCTTCTATTTTTAATAAAGGTGGGAAGAAGGGTTATATATCCTCTGGAACCCCAGCTCAGTCACTGACTATTTCTGGGCATTCCTGGGCAATGTTTCTTTTAATAGCATCAAACAACATATCTTTTGTATTGGAAGAATAAGGAGGAAGTCATTCAGAACTAGAGAAAATTTTACTAAAAGGTTTCACAAAGAAGAAACTGGAAGGGTAGTACCAACTTGTGCTCTGTAATGATGTCCTTCAGGGATGAAAGCCCAGCTGAAACAAACCCTCTCCCTGTGTTTCCAACATTCTCCTTCTAGCATTCAGACTCCAATAATTCTTCGGCCCCACCAGGATCAATAACCCATTGATCCCCACACCTCTGCAGCATCTTGCCTCTTCTCCTCCCGTGCTCACTCCCCTCCTTCCTCAGATGGAAAGGACTCCACAGTCCATCAGGAGAGTCACTCCTGGTACACACTCTCAACTCCCTTGCATGATATAATATCCTTTTGTCAAACAGATTTGTGATCCCTTGGGGACTGATGGGCCTTGGAATTCAGAATTTTTAGGATTTTAGGAGAATAAGACAGTGTATAAAACACAAATGCCCCAGCAGAGTCTGGGACAGCACACTAAAGTCAAACACATGAATATTTCTGCAGCAAAATATATGAATCATCTCCACTAGGTGGGATAAATAAAGCCTTATAGGTTTATAATAGCTTCGTGACCTTTCAGATCAGATGTTGCCACCACAAAAATTTGCCAAACCTACCAAAACAAAACAAAAAACTATGAGTTTTCAGAACTTTCTAAACTCCAGAAATGCAATAAAGGGATTATGTATCTGTACTCCCTTGGCAAAACCCCCAACCATATTAAATCTCAGTACCTGCATCCATGCAGCTGAATTGGCTGGAGAAAAAGACAAGACTGTGTGAACTGGTCTCCCCCATCGTAAAGCCGTTAGCACTGACCTCATGTGGATCTTCGGTGCTACCGGACAATTCCCCAGCAGCTTCGTCTCCACTCACTGTCCCACTGTCAGGGGACTCTGCCATACCTCTTCTTTTCTCAAACCTCCAGCCCCTGTCACATCTTCTCACTCCTGGCTTCTTAATTCATAAAGTACAATAAAACAAGACAAAAGCAGCCAGAAGAGAATTTCCACAAAATTCCACCGTATCTACTTGCAAGTGTACCCATATACTCTGCCTTCCCTCTAATATGAATGGATGAATGGTCCATCAGACCAACCCCTCTCGACCTGAATACTCCCCAGCAATTCTCGCCTCTCTTCTGAAACATCCATTTCCCTCACTGAATCATTTCCATCAGCATACAAAGTACATCTCCTATCTTAAAACAAAACAAAACAAAACAAAACACTCTCCCAAACCTCCACTTCCCCTTCCAGCTGCTCTAGTTCTCTATTCTCGTTACAGCAAACCCCCTGGACAGCTGTCTATATGCAGCGTCTCCGGCCTTTCATTCTTTCTTGAACCCACTCCATCATTCTACCAAAAGAGTTCTTGTCAAGGTCACCATGACTCCCACTTGCCACCACCAATGGTCAATTCTCAGTCTGTATCTCACTTGATCTGCAGCAACTGACATAAGTCACTCTCTTCTTTTAAAAAAAAAGTTTTGGGGTACCTGGGTGGCTCACTCAGTGAAGTGTCTGACTCCTGATCTCAGGGTTGGGAGTTAAAAAAAAGTTTTATTCAGATATAATTCACAAACCGTACAATTAACTAATTTAAGCTGTACGATTCAATGGTTTGTACATTCACAGAGTCGTGCAATCGTCACCATCATCGATTTTAGAATATTTTCATCACTCCTAAAAGAAGCCCATTACCCAAGACTTGTCACTTCCTATTTCCCTCCTATGAACCCCCCAACCCTAGGCAACCATTATTCCACTTTCTCTCTATACAGATGTGTCTTTTCTGGATATCTCATATATATAGAATCATACAATATGCAGTCTTTTGTGACTGGCATCTTTCACTTAGCATAATATTTTCAAGGCTTATTCATGTTGTAGCAATTATCAGTACTTCTTTCCTTTTTATAGCTGAATAATACTCTATTGCATGGATACACCGCATTTGTTTATCCATTTATCGGTTAAGGGACATCTGGACTGTTTTCTTTGTGGCTATTATGAATAAAGCTGCGAACATGCATATATGAATCTTAGTGTGGGCATACACTTTCACTTCTCTTGGATATATATTTAACAGTGAAACTGCCAGGTTATATGGTAACTCTAAGCTTAATGTTTTGAGGAACTGACAAACTGTTTTCCACAGAGGCTGCACCAATTTATAGTCCCACCAGCAATGTGTAAGGGTTCCAAATTTTCCATATCCTTGCTAATACTTGCTATATCATCTTTTTGATTATAGCCATCTTAGTAGTGTAAGGTGGCATTCATTGTGCTTTTGACTTGCATTTCCCTAAAAACTAATGATGTTGAGCACCTTTTTACTGGTCATTCAAATATTTACTTTGGAGGGGTGCCTGGGTGGCTCAGTCAGTTAAGCATCTGCCTTTGGCTCATGTCATGATCTCAGGGTCCTGGGATCGAGCCTCGCATTGGGCTCCCTGTTCAGCAGGGAGTCTGCTTCTCCCTCTCTCTCTGTGGGTCTTTTCACTTTCCTGAAGGTACCTTTTGCAGCACCAAAGTTTTTTTTTTCATTGAAGTCCAATTCACCCATTTTTTTCTTTTGTCACTTGTGCCTTTAAAGTCCTATCTAAGAACGCATTTCCTAATCAAAGCTCATGAAGATTTAACCCTATGCCTTCTTCTAAACGTTTTATACTTTTAGCTTTTACATTTAGGTACTTGATCCATTTTGAATTATTTTTTGTGTAGGTGTGAGGGAGGGCACCAAGTTCATTCTTTTGCATGTGGATATCCATTTGTCCCAGCACTATTTGTTGAAAGGACAGTTCATTCCCCATTGCATAGTCTTGGCACCCTTGTTGAATGCCAATTTACCATAAATGTAAAGGTTTATTTCCTGGATTCTCGATTATAATCCATTGATCTATATACCTAACTTTATGCTGGTACTAAAACATCTTGATTATTATAGATTTGTAGTAAGGTTTGAAATTAGGAAGTATGAGTCTTCCAATTCTGTTCTTCTTTTTCAAGATGGTTTTGGCTATTCTGGGTCCCTTGTATTTCCATACGAATTTTAGGATCAGTTTATCAATTTCTACAAAGAGGCAGCTGGGATTTTGATAGGGATTGTATTGAATCTGAAGATTAGTCTAGGGAGTACTGCCACCTCAAGAACATTAACTCCTCTACTCCATGAACATGGGATGACTTTCCATTTATTCAGGTCTTATAAAATTTCTTTCAACAATGTTTATAGTTTTCAGTGTACAAATCTTTCACCTCCTTGGTTAAATTTATTCCCAGGTATTTTATTCTTTTGGATACTATTATAAATGGAATAGTTTTCCTTTTCAGATTACTCACAGCTGGTGCACAGAAACACAATTGATTTTTTTGTGTATATCTTGTATCCTGCAATTTTGCTGAATTTGTTTATTAGCTGATAGTTTTTTGGTGGCTTCTTTGGGATTTTCTATATATGAAATATATATAGATCATGCCATCTGCACATAAGAGATAGTTTTACTTCTTCCCCTCCAATTTGGACGCCTTTATTTCTTTTTCATGCCTGACTGTTCTGTCTAGGACCTCTAGTACAATGTTGAGTGTTAGTGGCAAGAACAGACATATTTGTTGTGTTCCTAAACTTAGACGAAAGCATTCAGTCTTCCACCATTGAGTAGGTGAAAGTGGGTTTTCACAGATGCTCTTTATCAAGTAAAAAAGTTCCTTCTATCCCAGTTTGCGGTATGTGGTGGCGGTGTTGTTATTTTTGTTTTTGTTAGCTGTATGTTTTTATCATGGAAGGGCTAAATGTTCTTTTTCTGCATCTATTGAGGTGATCATATGGTTTTTTGTCCTTATTCTATTGATATGGTGTATTACATTAATTGATTTTTTTTTTTTTATGTTAAACCAACCTTGTGTTCCTGGGCTAAATCCCACTTGGTTATGCTACATAATCTTTTTTATGTGTTGCTGGATTGAGTCTGCTAGTACTCTGTAGACTCTTACATCTATATTCGTAAGAGGTATTGGTCTGTAATTTTCTTTCCTTGTGCTGCTTTTGTCTGGTTTGGGTATCAGGATGACACTGTATTTCCTCCTTCTTGAAATACTTTTATATGGAACCTGGGAAATCACTCTTCCTTCACTCTCTTAGCTTAACAGTTGCTCCTTCTCAATCACCTTTGCTGGTTACCCTTCATCTGCCCAACCTCTAAATGTTTCAATGTCCCAGGACTCAGGGTTTGAATCAATTCTTTTTTTTTTCCTCTCGTTTCATTCTCTAGGTAATCTTGTTCAGTCTCATAGTATTAAATACAATCTATATGCTGATGGCTATCAAATTTATACCTTCAAGCCCAGACCTTCCCATGAACTCCAAAATTATAGATATAATTACCTCGTCAACAACTCCATATGAATGTTTTAAAGGTAAACTTAATATAACTGATGATCAAAATAATTAAAGCCAAAATGGGTCCACAGAGGGAAAAAGAAGAGCTTAATAAAACCAAAACTAAGTTCCAGATTTCTCCTCCAAATTAGCTTCTCTCATTGTTTTCCCCATCTCAGTAAATGGCAATTTCATCCTTCCAAATGCTCAGGCCAAAAACCTTAAAGTCATCCTGGACTCCTCTCTTTCCACACCCCATATGAAATCCAACAGCAAATCCTATCAGTTCATTTTGAACATAAATTCAGAATCCAACCACTTAGCACTCCTACAAAACCACCCAATCCCAGCTACTACCATCTCTTGCCTAATTATCACACTAGACTCTTAACTGGTTTCCTGCTTGCCACCTTACCGCCTACAGTTTTTTCTCAACACGAGCCAGAAAGAGAGATTCTTTTAAAATATTAGTCCAATCATGCAACTCCTCTGATCAAAACCCTTTAGTGGTTTCCCATCTCAGTCACAATAAAAGCCAAAGTGCTATAGTAGCTTACACAGTCCTACAGTACCTGGCCCTCCATTAACCTCTCTTTCCTCCTCTCCCAGCACTCTTTCTTGCCTACTCCACACCCCAGTGACACTGGCCTCCTTGAATTTCCTAGAACATGTTAGCCTCCACTGTGCCTCAGAGCCTCTGCACTTGCCTTTTGTGCCCAACTTCCTCCAGATACCTGCATGGCTGTTATTTATTTCCCTTGGGTCTCTGCTCAAATACAGCCTTATCCCCTGAAACTCCTACGTAAGAACAGTAACCATCCCATCCCTACCCTAGTATTCCCTTCACTCATACCCGGTTTTAGAATTTTCTACCGTACAGTCACAGTACATTTCCCTTTCATCCTAGCTCTAAGCTAGAATGGAGGCTCACAACGACAGAACTTTGCTTTGTTGCAGCCCCTAACAGAGCTCCAAGAGAACTTTCTATGACGAGGGAAAGTTCTGTCTTTGCACTGTCCAGTAGTATAGCCAATAGCACATGTGGCCATGTAGCACTTGAAATGTGGCCATTATGAATGAGGAACTGAATTTTTAACTTAAATCTGTTTTAATAAATTTAAATTTAAATAGTTACATGTGGCTAGCACCTACTGCATTCAACAGCACAGCACAGCCTAAAATAGCAGTTACTCAAAAAGACATAGCATGTATACAAATATTTATTGAACAAATGATGCAAGGAAGAAAGAAATCTGAAGGCTTTTTTTCTCCTTAACTTTATATTACAGAAAACTTCAGAAATATACAAAAGTTGGGGCGCCTGGGTGGCACAGCAGTTGAGCGTCTGCCTTCGGCTCAGGGCGTGATCCCGGGGTCCTGGGATCGAGCCCCTCTCCCCCTCCCCCTGCTTGTGTTCCCTCTCTCGCTGGCTGTCTCTATCTCTGTCAAATAAATAAATAAAATCTTTAAAAAAAAAAAAAGAAATATACAAAAGTAGGCCACAGCTAAATGAACCCTCCAATACCAATACCCTCCAAACCTGAAATAAGTTTCAGTGGATGCCGGCATCTCAATCCAGCTTGTAACAATTACTACATCCTTGGAAAAGAGGGATTTTATACTATCCAGAGTTTATATCCAACAGCATCTCTTAGCGTATTTTATTTTATTTTTTGAAGCTTTATTTGAGAGAGAGGGCGCACGCATGCATGTGCGCCTGCACACACAAGTTAGGGAAGGGACAGAAAGAGGGGGAGACAAGCAGACTCCCTGCTGAGTGCAGAGCCCCATGAAGGGCTCCATCCCAGGACACCGAGATCATGACCTAAGCCAAAACCAAGAGTGAGATGCTCAACTGACTGAGCCACCCAAGCACCCCTCTTGGGGTCTTTTAGAAGTTATAGAAAATGACTTTAGGAAGCAGATCAGGTATATGTTGGGGGAAAACTGGTACGCAAATCAGTGCTTGAGGCAGACAACAGAGAACTACATGTATGTTTTTGTATCAAGGACCTGATTACTCTCTTTCACTATTTACTTTCTCCACACGAACTTTAATGAAGGAGAAGCTACGGGACTATACAAATTAAGAGAGAATCTCACTCCTGTTGGATGACACAAATTCCTTGGGCAGAGATTCTGTCTTCTTAGTCTTTATAAACCTAGCATCTGGTATAATAAATGTTAATTGAATGAAGTTCATAATTGCATAAAAGTGATACATATGAATCGTCAGAGTGCAAACAGACACACTCACTGGACCTCCAATTTCCTAAACAGATATGTTCTGAAAAGGAAATTTTCAAATGGATTTTCAAACATGTTAGATCAAAGGGCAGCTTAATATACTGGAAAGAAAATCAAACCGGGAGCAAGAATTCTTGGATTTCAATGTCCTAACTCACTAAGTAGGGTGATCCTATACTAGTCATGTACTTGCTTTAGGCTCCAGTTTGTGTAAAAAAACAGTTTGGCCTTGATGTTCTTCAAAGATGCTATCTAACTTTAAAGCAATTATGTTCTATTCTAGATCCACAATACACAAAAATTTTTAAAGATGCTTATTAACTTCCCTTTTCTATGCCAAATCATTTTCCCTACAATTTACTTTAAAGGAGCTATACATCGAGTATGATTTAATAAGAAGACATCATATTTACTTTAGGGAACAGATAGTGTTCCCCATTTCCTGAGAAGTACCCAATTCTTCACTTGGGGCCACTAAAATACTGCTGGAGTCCTATGTTTGATTTATACTCAGCTGGCTGACATTGCGCTTATTAGTATAGAAAAGGCAATTTTGGCCACATATTTGCCTAGTAAACTCCCAAGGTACCACTTGTGTTTGAAAAAGTTTCTTCAACAGTTCTAAGCCAATTCTTATCTCTTTCCTAGCTGGCTCCATAAAATGTACTGTTCCAGGCTTTGTTCCGAGGTGTTACCTTTGTTAAACGAGGTAGTAATACTGAAGTCATGCTCTGATGTTTTTTAAAGCAAGGAAACTAAACGAAATGAGGACCAGCCACGTGTACTTTCCCTCGACACCACTGTTGGATGAAATTTCTGGACCTTGCATTTAAAATGTGGCTTTGGGTCTCCTATCGCACACAGCCTCCACAATAGCAAGCCCACGCTAGCAATCAAACGCCAATACTGATGCTGAATTTGGGTCTAAACATTGACAGATAACGATGGCAGCACAGAAGCTAGAATATATCTCAAATAAAATGCTTACACGTGGTACACAAAATAATCTTGTAATTATTAAAATTGAAGTTTAATTGGACATTGGTATTTGGTTTGAGTTGTTTTTGTTTTGTTTTTTTAAGTTTTATTTATTTATTTGAAGGGGGGCAGAGAGAGAGAGACACAGAATGCATGGGGGGAGGGGCAGAGGGAAGGGGAGAATCCCAAGCGGACTCCCTGCCCCAGCGCAAAACCCGACACTTGACCCTGAGATCATGACTTGAGCCAAAATCAAGAATCGAACACTCGGGGCGCGCCTGGGTGGCACAGCAGTTAAGCGTCTGCCTTCGGCTCAGGGCGTGATCCCGGCGTTATGGGTTCGAGCCCCACATCAGGCTCCTCCGCTGGGAGCCTGCTTCTTCCTCTCCCGCTCCCCCTGCTTGTGTTCCCTCTCTCGCTGGCTGTCTCTATCTGTCGAATGAATAAATAAATAAAAAAAAATCTTTAAAAAAAAAAAAAAAAAAAAAAAGAATCGAACACTCAATCAACTAAGACACCCAGGTGCCCCAGGTGGTTTTGTTGTTTTTTTAAATCTATACTATGCCTCAAGAAACCTGATCCTCTGCTTTATTTCTGCCATAATTTCAATTTTCAAGTATATGTATTTCATATATATATATCCTCTCTAAAACCATCATACAGGTCTATGTGTAATAAGTTTTATAAAATTTTTAAGAAACACAACCCACATCTCAAATAACAGTAACATTTAAAAGTAAAACTAAAAATTAAATACTGCTCTGAACCAGAAGGTATCTGTTTTTTTTACAACTAATTAAAAGGAGCAGGTTCAAATCAAACTTTAAAATATATCATTAACCATCAACTGAACCGCTGGAAAGATCTATGCCAACAGTTTAGAATACAGTATTGCCATTAACCACAGGAATGGCTTGAGACATCCTGCTCACACTAAGATCTAAACGTATGCAATTAAAGCCACCACATCAACTGTCCATATTAATCACTCACCAATTTAATTAAGGTAAACCATCTTGTCAGAAAGCTTGCTTCTTCCCTATTTCTTAACATTATCGACTTTTAATAGTTCGCCAAATTAGTAATTACTTGTTTATGGCATTATCAAATGTCTAAGTCCAGCATGTGGCAAGGTCAGTTATAGACATGCCCTGATAGCATGTGAAAGGAGAAATTTAACCCATCAAAGTGGTCATCGAAAGAGCAAAACCTATTATCCCTTTCTCTAGACACTCCTGGTTAAATTCAAAGTGAGGACAAACCAGATCAAAACTCAACAGAGCTAGAAGCAACATACAAAACCCTAATGAACCCTTAGAAATCCAGGTATCGGTTTGTCAATATCTAAGCTCAATTAGTCCTTTCAGAACAAAACACCTCATGAAGTGACAAGAAACTAGTTTGAGGTCTGGGATATGAAAAGAATAAAAGCAGTCACTTTATATTGCTCACTGCTAAGTGCAGTCATATCTCAACCTGGAGATCTTGTGGGGATTAAATAAAGATGTATGTCAAGTACCGATCTACTAAGCCAAGGAGCTGGCACATAACTAGTGTTCAGTAAATGTTAGTTCTTCCTCAAATCTTTAAGAATGCAGGCTTATCAAGCAAAGATCAACTGATGGTTTAAAAAAAGCAAGTCAAAACAAAAGAAAAACCTTACATGGTGATACAGACAACACATCTCATAGAACTCAGTAAACAGGATAGTGAAAATAAAAAACAGATACTGAAAACATTTCTCAAAGGCTCATCCTTTGTGGTCATTTACAACCTTCCTGTTTTGTGGAATTGTCTTTAGGGATGAGCTTTGACAAGAAATAGGCCAAATGCAAACTAATTCCACTTGAGAGGGAAACTCAGAAATGCCTGCAGCAGGTGAACAGTTTCTCTCATAAAATCTTCCCACTGGGTATACTTCAAGCTTTCAGCAATTCCAGTTTCCAAACAAACCAGCAGCACAACTATAAAGCTAATTTTTTCATTAGAATTGTTAAGTAGCAGGAGTTCAATTTATCATTCGCCTTCTAAGAGAAAAGAATGACTTCCTAACACAAATAATATTTCTTTGGTTCTAAGAAAATGAAGCTTATTTACAAACTGAAAGGTGTAATACTGTAGTGAAGTTTTTTTATGGCTCAAGAATGAAATATTTAAGAAATAAAGGAACGGAAAGAACAGGACTTGGCCTAAAAAGTCCTGAGATCAAGTACTCATGTTGCCATTTACTACATGGCTTCCAGGAAGTATGATATGATTACTTATGATATCTGATACCCCTCAGTGCCCCTCTCTCTATGTATATGTATATACATACGCATGTACATACCTATACATATGTACCTTTATTAAATAACACAGATATATCTTCAAAGTTGTAGTAATTTAAGGCCCATTATGAAACCAAGGGGGGGGGGGGAATGTGTGTGTATGTTGGGTATTCTGACCCTGAACATTATCCTCAGTAGGGAGGGCATTTACACAGCCTGAATTAACCAAGTAAGCCTTTAAACCCTTACAATGAAACATTAAAATTCAATGTGGCTATAATCTCTTCCTTACAAAACATGGACCCAAAGAGTCTGGCTTCAAGTATGGTTTAAAAAAAAGAAGAAAAGGCGAGTGTATTATATTCACCACCCAGCTCTTCCATATGACCACATAAAAAAAACACAAATGAAAACTCACAGGCCCATTGTAATACATTGTACCACTTCTGAATGCAACACTTAGCTCAGGCTTACTACCCTGACAAATAAAGGAAAGCACTTTATGAAGCCAATTTAATTGGGAGGTGACAGAAAACATACAGCCATTTTCTTTAGCCTTATCATTGAATTGGCTTCAGCTCCAATCTCGGGCAAATCCCACTCAACAGAAGAAATTAACCAGGTCAGCAGAACAGGTGCTGCGCTGTGTCTGTCAAGGGCCTGGCATCACCACAATTACTTGCACACAATGAAGCAGTAATCTTTACAGATCATCTCTCCCAAGAAGTATATTGAGGAGGGAGAGGAAAACTGAAGGGAGGCAGGGGGGTGGGGGGAGTGGGAGGAAGAAGAGGAATAGGAGGCGAAGAGAAAAGGCAAGAAAAGAAAATGAATGTGCAGCTGCCTCGCGGCTCCGCAGATGTCGGGATGTGATGTACGAGGCTAGGATAAGCTGTCGGAGCCCACTGCCAAAGAATGGCAAGTGATTAAAGCCCGCACAGTTCTAAGCACCATATTTAGAATCGGCGGGGTTTCGAGACTTGCACCCATTCCTTGCTGTGCTGCCAGATGTTGGCAACTGGTCCAGTTCCTACTGACTGTGCACGGACGGCAGCAGTTGGTACAGCGGCAAAGCAATCTGGAATGCTTCCGGAGATGCTATACATTAACAAGTGTCACCCATCATTCACCTTTACAGAAGGCTGAAACAACTCCAATTTGCTGCCACTTCCCTCTTGGGAAACAGCCAAGATAAAGTTGCGCCTGGCAGCCCCATTTGTTTCACTCAGGTGTTTCAGCTGCCTTGCTGACCTCTATTAGTTTAAGTTTTAATTTAGATTAACCCCAGCACCCCAATTAACCAGCAAGGGGAAAAGCTAAGATGTGACTAGTCATAACTCTGAAATCAGAATTTATCGAAGGTAAAATTATTAATTGGGATGAAGGGCCAATCAAGTAATGCTATTTTTTTTTTAAACAGACCTGCAGGCAAAAAAAAGATTTAAAAAAAATTTTTAAAAATCGTTCAGACTAAGGACTGCCGGTGGGAGCAACTTCTCCTCAGTAATTTCGGTTTATTTTATTAAGCCTATTTAATTTATGATGCACTTTCCATCGAACAATACACACTTCAATTAATGAAGACTGGAGCATTTCTGATTGTCTCCCATGATCTCACACAACTATACAGCATTAATATCCCATATCAGGTACTTCCTTAGACACCCTAGAACAAAAGAGAGCTCCCTACTCTTCTGACAAATGGATATAATAAGAGAAGAAAAGGAAAAAAGAATCAGGACCTCTGACTAGGAACACCTGAGGACACACCAATCCTCTTTCCCATACCCTCTCATCATTACTTTTAAGGCTCACTTAGGGCAATAATTTCACCAAACATTGCAGAGTGAATAGAAAGATTATTATTTCTCTTCTTAGGGCAAAGACTCAGAGCTATCCCCTATACAGAATCACCTGTTCTACTGGCCTTGTAGTGTAATTTTCCCCACATTCCTTCCTTCATATTCCAAATACATAACACAGTCATCATGGCTAAACCTTCAACAAGCAGTTGTAAATTTTTTTTTTTCTTTTTAAAGATTTTATTTTATTTTTTTGACAGAGACAGAGACAGCCAGCGAGAGAGGGAACACAAGCAGGGGGAGTGGGAGAGGAAGAAGCAGGCTCACAGCAGAGGAGCCTGACGTGGGGCTAGATCCCACAACGCCGGGATCACGCCCTGAGCCGAAGGCAGACGCTTAACGACTGCGCCACCCAGGCGCCCCAGCAGTTGTAAATTTAACACAAAAGTTAACACACTAAAAATTCAGCAGAGAAGAAAAGAATATCTCGGTAAGTAATGGCTCAACAAAAGCTGGTGTATCACTGCTGAACAGCATCCTTGATTCTCCAGAGCTAGACAGGGTACATCCTAGAGCACATTTCATTAAGTATGACTTATCAGGAGACCCAGGATTACAGGAAATTATTTTAGTTCTTTAAAACAGCCCAAATGTTTAGTCTACCTTTACAGTCACTAGCATCATTAAAAAGAGCAGCATACCAGCAGATAATAATGTCAGGGAAAGAACTGGGGGACATTTGGGAAGAAATATCAAGAACTGGGCCTTATTTCAACTCCTACCAATTCTGTCTTCAAAACACTACACTATTATTATAATCAATAGTAGCAGACAATCTCAATACATACTTACTGATTTGAACAGACACGTGCACTTGCACACACGCAAGCACACACACACACACACACACACACACCCCAAAGACAAGATACTTAATAGCCAATAGAACCAGAAGTGCAATTCAAGGACTCTGGGAGCCCAGCCCTTTAGCTCCATATCCCAATCTAACAGCAACAGGACAAGAAACCAAATAACTAACAAAAAGACCTCTATTAACATTAGCAAAAATGGTTGAGAAAGAATAAACCACTTCACTCAAAGAAGGTGCAGCTGTTTTACAGTTACTTACACTCTGCAGCAACTAACAAAGTAGTTGTAGCCGTTTTCATTTCAAAAGGAAAAACACAACACAGAAGCAGAACAACAGGAGTGCCTGGCTAGCTCATCTGGCGGAGCATGAGACCCTAGACCTCCAGGTTGTGAATCTGAACCCCACACAGGATGTACAGACTATTTTAAACACATAAACTCTTTACAAAAAAAAAAAAAAAAAACCACACCATCAAAAGACTCGGAACTACACAGTAAGTCAATTCTAAAGATAGCAGTTCCAACTCCCTGACTCTATCCTCTTTCCAAAGTAAGCCACCTTTTGGTCAGAGAATTCTATGAGCAGTTTTAAAATGCTAAAACTGGGGGCGCCTGGGTGGCTCAGTTGTTAAGCATCTGCTTCAGTTCAGGTCATGATCCCAGGACCCTGGGATTAAGCCCCACATCGGGCTCAGCGGGAAGCCTGCTTCTCCTGCTCCCACTCCCCCAGCTTGTGTTCCCTTCCTCACTCTCTCTCTCTGCCAAATAAATAAAATCTTAAAAAAAAAAAAATGCTAAAACCTGATGTGTAACAAAAGAAAAGAGTGTAAAAATCACACCTGGTGGTAAAAGTCATCATCATCAAAGATTTCACCATCCAAGTCCTTCAGGTGGGCATTGGCAGGGGCTTGAGGAAGGATCTCCTATATCAAGGAGAAAAAAGGAAGGAGTGAATTCAAAGGGGTTATCAAAGTAATGTAGCTACTACAAATAATGTGTATTAACAGTCAAAGCAGCTTTCCTTAAGGTATAAAGAGCTGTTAAAATTAAAGAACAAAAACATTCCAATAAAAAAGTGGACAAAGACATTAATTAGGCACTTGACAGGAAAAGAACCACAAATCATCAATAATCATATAAAATATGTTTAACCTCATTCAAATTAAATACATGAGAACTAAAATGAGAACACACCATTTTTCAGCTCTAAAACTGGCCAACACTCAGTACCAGAAAACAGAACTGGTGGAAATGGAAATTAATGCAACCTTTTTGGAGGCAATCAGTAACATCTATCAGGATTTAAAAAATGTGTATTCTCTTTAATTTGACATTTCCACTTTGAGAAATCTATCCATATGTTCACACAAATACACGTATTATAAATTCTCATGAATGTTTTCCTATAGCACTGTTTCTAAAGCTAGATACAACATAAATAGCCACTGTTTGAATAAATTATAGTATAGTACACGTCCACACAATGGAATAACCCACAGCCTAATATTAGGAAAAATGAGATAAATCTCTATGTAATGATTTGGAAAAGTGCCTAGGAAAAATTAAATTTAAAAAACTGTTAAGATTTTATATGAAGTATATAACATTTTATGTATGTATAAACACATATATCCATCCCATTTCGTTAAAAAAAATAGAACCATGTTTTATGAACACTGGTTCAATCCGAGAAGCAGAATTTTACTTTTCATTTTAAATTCTTCTGAACATTGAAAAAAATTATAAAGTATATATTTCTATAAATAAAAGTTCCCTTTAAACAAAAGAATTTGTTCCAATACTGGATCCTTTTCTATAGTATCTAAATGTCAGACATAAAGCCTAAAGTACACACTTCCTTCAGTACTACATTTCTAGAGAAGTAGCTTTAAAATTAAATTTTTAAAAATTGGATGATGAATGCTTCCGTTACCAGACTCATGTCAAACTCAAAAATAAGAGAAGACTGCACACAAGTTAATAATAGCTCCATTTTAAAAGAACTTTCTCGTCCCATAAACTCTGTTTCTAATAAATTTACAATCTAGTAAAGTAGTGCTTTTTTCCCTTTCTTTCACTGCCTTCTTATACCAAGAGCAACACCTACAAGCAAGTGACCAGATTCTTCAGCTAATTAGCCTCACAGAAACTGCTCCCTGTAATCGCCCAGCATCACAGAGCTCTTACCGGCTGTCCTGGCAAACTCTCCGGGAGAGGCTGCTCTGCCGGTTCCGGTTTGCCAAGAACTCGGTAGATGGAGCGCTTGGTCTGTGTCCTTCGAAGTAATCTTTCTTTGTCCATCAGAATATGATCGATCTGAGTCAAGATTGAGCGTTCAAAGGCACCAAAACCCTGCAACAACATTAACCAGTGTCAGATAATGCAGAAAGTCTGTGCTGAAGGCAGCTACATTGGTTTCTCTATCTTTCTGTGTCAGCAGAGAAAAAGACAATCCTCCTTTCAGAGGGACTTGGTGTTACAGACTGAGTTTGTGAATGGCTGTAATTGTTCTCAGGAAAAAAAAATTAGTCTAAGGCAGGTCGTATACCCAGAGATTAACTTCCACACCTTTCATAACTGTTGAAAAATCCATTTCTTTCAGTATTTTGTATTCCCAAATATTTGAACACTTACAAGGCCACAATTTCTACAACAAAATATTCTTTTTTTTAAAAGATGTCATTTATTTATTTATTTGAGAGAGAGTGTGCGTGAGAGCGCTCGAGCAGGGGCAGGGGCAGAGGGAAAGAGAGAATCCCAAGCAGCCTCCTCACTGAGTATGGAGCCTGATGTGGGGCTGGATCTCTTGACCCTGAGATCAGGACATGAGCTGACATCAAGAGTCAGAGGTTTAACTGACTGAGCCACCCACCCAGGTGTCCCCAAAATATTCTTTCTAATAAAATTAAAATCCCAGGTCTGAATGGTAGGAGTTCACTAAATTTTTCTGTAGAAATGACTGATTACTATTACGTCATGACATTATCCATAACAATGAGCTGTAGTTCCAATTTCTTAAAACTGCTTCAGCTTGCCACAAACTCTGTTACACACGTACACACACACACACACACACAAACTTGCCTTCCCCAATTTTCCAGAAGCCAGCTTGGTTTTATCATGCCACTTCTGAAGTGTACGGTTTCTGTAGACCGTAAAGTCGGCAAATCGCTTCGCCATGAAGCTGGGATAGTCCTCTAGCTCCAGCTTCCTCTTTGATGGAGGCCTTCTCTGCTTCCTCTTCTCTTCTACTAGCTCTTCATCTTCACTGGAAATCTCCTCCTCCCTAAAAAACCAGTAAGAACATTAAGTTCAATGTAAACAAATATTACCCAAGTCAAAAGCTAGGTTCACATGAAGTCCAGAGTATTTAGGCCTTCCCTATTCTGTCTACATTTTAAAAAACACCACAGATGTGAAGGTGGCGTGTTTTGTTTGGAAAAAATATTCGTGAGGTCAATCAAAAACTCAAGTAACTTTTCAAATAAATATAAAACCTACTGGCTTCGAAATATTTTTTTGAAAGGTAAGCAAACCGTAAAAATAAATGAGGTTGTAAAAACATTATTAGAAATGTGTATGAACCAGGCCTATACTGTTACAAGACAGTCTTTAAAAATTTAACACATAATCATACTTTTATGACCTTAATCCCCAGATCAATAGGGAAATGTGTCTCCCTGTAACCAATTGTTCAGGAAAGCTGAACAATATTAGTTGAATCAAAGGAAGAGAGTTGAATGTGAAGAAAACTCGAACAGTGGGCAACTACACTGCAACAGGCAACTGCTGAGAGAGAGTAACACAGCCTCTATCAAGCCGCTTAACTCACTGGACTACCGACCCCAACACGCTGTGGGTGCTCAATAAATGTGAGCTCGCTTGTTGTCCCTCCAACTAATTCAGTGAAAAAGAATGGAGCAGGGGCGCCTGGGTGGCACAGCGGTTAAGCGTCTGCCTTCAGCTCAGGGCATGATCCCGGCATTGTGGGATCGAGCCCCACATCAGGCTCTTCCTCTATGAGCCTGCTTCTTCCTCTCCCACTCCCCCTGCTTGTGTTCCCTCTCTCCCTGGCTGTCTCTATCCCTGTCGAATAAATAAATAAAATCTTTAAAAAAAAAAAAAAGAATGGAGCAAAGGACAAGCCCAAAGGAAAAAAAGCAAGCAGGTACCATATACAGCAGGTTCAAACAATGCGTGGTGGTCAAGGGCTGTGGAAATCATCAAATGTTGAGAACTTCAGAAAAAGTAAACAGGTTTATTCCAATCTTATCTGAACATCTTCCACCCTTCAAAATAACTGCTTCTTCCCCTCACTGATAAGGAGATGGCTGTGACCAGCAATTCCATGGTATTGGCACAAAGTGCTTCATAAACATTAATTAAGAATTAAAATTAAGGGACGCCTGGGTGGCTCAGTCGGTTAAGTGCCTGCCTTCAGCTCAGGTCATGATCTCAGGGTCCCGCATCAGGCTCCTTGCTCAGCAGGGAGCCTACTTCTCCCTCTACCGGCCACTTAGCCTGCTTGTGCTTTCTCTCTCCCCTCCCCCTATTAACAAATAAAATCTTCAAAAAAAAGAGAAGGAGAGAGAGAAAAAGAACTAAAATTAAGGGGCGCCTGGGTGGCTCAGTTGGTTAAGCATCTGCTTTCAGCCCAGGTCATGATCGAGCTCCACATCTGGCTGCCTGCTCAGTGGGGAGTCAGCTTCTCCCTCTTCCTCTGACCCCTCCCACTCATGTGCTCGCCCGCTCTCTCTCAAATAAAACCTTAAAAAAAAAGAATTAAAATCAAAAACATTCTCTCAGCTCCTAATTTTTTAAAAAAATATTTATTTATTTATTTGCGCTGGGGAGGGGCAAAGGGAGGAGAAGAGAGAGTCTCAAGCCAACTCCACTATGAGTGCGAAACCTGACACGGGGCTACATCTCACCACTCTGAGACCACAGCCGAGTTGAAACCAGGAGTCGTACACTCCACTGTCTGCACCACCCAGGCGCCCTTCACCCCTAATTTCAATAGGTCCGAAGAAAAGGCAAGCCTCTTGCGGAAGCCCACAAAGAAAAGCAGGTACAAGTAAATATAAAAATGGAAAACCTAATTGCCAATTCGTGTGCCATCCTGGCCACCAGTTAAATGTAAGAAGGTCCTTCTGTTTTACTAACAGTAAGTGATATCTGCCTACAGAAGATTTGGCTTTCTTTTTTAAAAATGATGGGAAACTACTCAGATTAAAATAAGCAACCCCATAGCTCCATTCCTTCCTTACCTCTCCGCTTTGGGCTTTGTCCCGTCCACTAAATATCTAGTGTCTGGGTACTGGAAAAGTAACTCTTCCTGAAGGTCTGCCAATGACCTCAACAATGCTTTAAGGGCTTTGTGACCTGGAAAAGAAAGCACAGAAAAGGAACAATCAATTATCTACAATTCTCCAAAGTAGGCAATGCCTATAATTCAAGACTCCCGAGCAGTTCTGGCCAGGGTGGGGGGCAGGCAAAGGGCAGCCGGGGACTAAGAACTTTCCGAAACACAGAATTCCTGAAAGGAAATAATTCCAGTGCCTACTTCACAGGCTTGTTGTGAGGAACAAGTGAGGTAAACATACGTAAGGTGTGTAGGAAAGGGTCTGCAATAAATTGTGAGTTCTTAAATTTAGCAAGATTGACAAACTCCTTCCCTGCCTGTCATCATAACCAATCGTTTTTCCTATGGTGTTAGTTTCTACAGGTAACCCATCGACCTCCTGGATTATCCCTCTATCAATCAACTTCTTAAGCCATTCCTCCTCTTCTAAAGAGCACAACTTTGTCCTGGGATCCCTACTGCCGCCACCACCACTGCCCTCTCTCAGATCTCATTTGCCTCTGGTCTGAACTGCCACCTCATACATACAATCTCCCCTCACATATTCCTATGAAAAGTTCTTGTTTATGTACGAAAACCCAAGTTAATGACTTACTATTTGCAGTACTGAACTGTATATTAAAATTTTGCATATCAAGAACATGTTCCTACCTGGTTCTCCACATAGCCGACAGAATGCGTATGTAATAAAGCTGGTCAGGATTAAGTATACAGGCTACGGCTAAGAACGTTCAGGATAAAAACTGGCCCTTTGAGAACTAAACTCTTACCTTCTTTATCAGCCTAATCCTGCTAAAGGCGCTAACTAGACACTGATAATCACTGTTTCTGCGTTGGTAGCACTCAGGCGTCTCTCCTATTATCGAGCGTCCACATTTCCAGCACCTGCAAGAAAATCTCCGCGTGGTTGCTCATTACTCCTCCAAATACACCACGTCAGAACCAGAACTTTGTTCTTCCTACCTAATATTTCTCCCTTGTCTGATTTCTCTGTTTAATGTGTTTTCATAGGCGATCACTGACATTCTGGTGCCCTTATTCTATGTATTTAATCCACTGCTAAATCGTGTGACTTTCCATTCTTATTATCGGTAATGGCTGTCGAATCATCTCTGGCCATGCTTCTCTCACGCCTTCCCTCTTTCCCTTAAATAACTATAACCTTCTCACAAGCACCCCTACTTTCATTTAGCAATCCCTACATTCATTGTTACTTTATATTCCATATGGACTTCAGCCCACACAAACTTCAGTTAGCATTAACCACAGTTTTTAGTGCCTTCTCTAGAAAAGGTTATATCTTAAGAAACAGAGCCCATGTTTTCCAAAGTGAAAACACAAACCAATTTTGCATTTGCAAAGTAGTTTTCAAAATTCCCAAGACCTAACCTTGAAAATCTTATGCTAAGTGAAATAAGCCAGTCGCAAAAGCACAAATACTGTGTGATTTCACTTACACGAGGGACCTAGAACAGTCAAATTTACAGAAGCAGAAAGCAGAACGGTGGTGGTCGGGGGTGCAGAGGACAGCGGAATGGACATCTATTCCTGTTCAACGGATACAGAGTTTCAGACTGAGATGACGAAAAAGTTCTGGAGATGGACGGTGGGGATGTTGGGATAGCCATGTGAATGTACTTAATGATACTGAACTATATACCTATAAATAGTTAAGCTGGTAAATTTTATGTCATGTATATTTTAACACAATTGAAAAAAAAACACTTTAAGTGTTCCCAAAGCAGGGCATAATAAATAATTCTACCATCCCAGTTCATCTCTGTACAGAAAAAAATCATCTATTACCCTTCAATCTTGAGCCTAGTCAAAAAGAACAGGAAAAAAAAAACACAATGGAATATTATTCAGCCTTTAAAAAGAAATTCTGACATGGGCTACAACACATGGATGAACCTTGGGGACATTATGCTGAGTGCAATAAGCTAGCCATAAAGATAGGAACTGTATCATTCCACTTATAGGAGGTACCCAGAGTTGTCAAATTCATAGAGACAGAAAGTAGGATGGGGGTTACCAGGGCTTGGGGGAGAGGGGAATGGAGACTTGTTTAATAGGTATAGAGCTCTAGTCCTACAAGACGGAAAGTTCTGTAGATTGGTAACACAACGTGAATACACTTAACACTATTGAACTGTACACTTAGAAACGGTTAGAATAAATTTTTGAATCCCCATATTGTACACCTGAAACTAATATAACACTGTATGTTAACTATACAGGAATGAAAATTAAAAATAGATTTGGAGGGGCGCCTGGGTGGCACCGCGATTAAGCGTCTGCCTTCGGCTCAGGGCGTGGACCCGGCGTTATGGGATCGAGCCCCGCATCAGGCTCCTCCGCTATGAGCCTGCTTCTTCCTCTCCCACTCCCACTGCTTGTGTTCCCTCTCTCGCTGGCTGTCTCTATCTCTGTCAAATTAATAAATAAAGTCTTTTAAAAAAAATAGATTTGGAAAATGAAAAAAATGGTTAGGATAAATTTTATGTTAGGTAAATTTTAGGTTATGTGTTTTTTGCCACAATGAAAAATTTAAAAGGGGCGCCTGGGTGGCTTAGTTGGTTAAGCGTCTGCCTTCGGCTCAGGTCATGATCCCAAGGTCCTGGGATCAAGCCTGGCGCTGGGCTCCTTGCTCAGCAGGGAGTCTGCTTCTCCCTCTGCCTCCCTCCCTGATTGTGTTCTCTGTCAAATAAATAAATAAAATCTTAAAAGAAAAAAAAAGAACAAGAAAAGCAGGTGCCTGCCCCTTACTTCCTGTAGGTGCCATGCATCCATGATGTAAAATAGGAAATCAGGAACCAAGCGGGGGGTGAGCTGCAGAGCAGTCTGTAATGTTCATAGCTGCTTGCCCCCAGCAAGCAAGCCATAACGTGACTCTCACATGTAGCATAACCAAGAACTGTGAAAACATCCAACGAAAAGACTGCTACTTTTAAGGGCCACTTTCAAGTAGCTATACAAGCCTTTTTATTTTGTTCAAGTCAGTTTAAAAAAATCCATTGCAGATATATTAGACAGCATATCAATCCAACAAGAAAGCAGAGAGCCAATATCAGTAAATCAAAGTGTGCCTTTCTGTTAATACTCTCTCATATGTTCTCATTTTATACACCCCTTCACCCAGTCAGAAAGTAGCCCTGAAGTATTTAAGCTCCATTCAGGGATAGCACCACCATGCATCAAAGTGTCAAGAGACCTACCAGAGATGAAATCTGCAATTCTGTGCTTCTAACCACACACACACACACCCAAAAAAAAAAAAAAAAAAAAAAAAGAAGAAGAAGAAGAAGAAGAAGAAATAAAGAAAAAGTAAAAAAAAGGTTCATCAAAGTAAAGTCACCAGTGACCAACACATGGACAGCTTCCTCTAAAGAGATAGAGAAGAAAGAACCCGATTCTCATTTCTTTGCAATATTAGGGCCACATTTCCTTCCACTAAGGTTTTATGTAATATCTGAAGAGGCCAGACAATCCTTTGCTGGATACGGCAGGCCTCCTCAAAGCCACAGCTGACAAGAGCGAGGAAAGACTCTCCTGGAGACTCAAATCCAACAGTGGATTCTTCCCAGCCAAAACACAAAACAAAACCGCAACCAACCTTCTTTTTATCATTCATATAGGACCGAATTCTATTTGTTCAACCCTATAAAAAATGAAGAGAATGGAACCAGCAGTTTCTAATTCACCGTTTCTTTTTCTCCTAATTACTGTCAGAGTTACAAGTGAAAAAAGCAGCAGAGAGGCATACACTTTCTTCTCTCTCCCCCTTGGCACGTGGCCACAAAACAAATGGAGACTGTCAAGGATATATATGTTTATTTTGTCCTACATGGTCCATTTCCAGAGGCCTTTCCCTTAAGAGCAGATTAAGAAGGACATGTGCCTCACCATATTATCAAGATACAACCTGAGCATCTGGGCACCAGCTTTAAGAATAATTTTCCAAGTACAGAATCAATGGAAAGGGCGCTTTACTAAGGGTCAGGAGCCCTGTATTCTAACTGACACTATTACTGACTAGTCATTTTATACTGAGCAGACCAATTTAATCTTTGAGTCGCAATTTTCTCATCTGTAAAACGTAGATAACCCTTCGCCTGTGTATCTCACAGAATTTAGGTGGAAAATAATAAACACGTTTTTTATATATTAAGGCATGTCATAAATTTTTAAATGCTGTGGATATGGAAAGTATATCACTATCAAAAAAAATCATCATCTTTCACGTGGTGAAAATCTCAAGTTCTGCTTGTACTGATCGACAGTGCTAGGACTGGGCTAGTATTCATCGATTCCTGTATTAAGTATTCATTTATACGCTACCCATATGCAAGCATTCTATATATAAAATGTCACCAATCTAAAAACCATTTTCACCTAACAGCTTTATTTTTCTCCCTGATTCATCTTGGCTGTTCAACATAAACAAAACTGGAGGCAGAGAATAAGTTTGGACATAGGCACAGTTCATTAATTAGATTATAAACCAATAAGTACAACTTCTGGCAAGGGGATTGGAGGGGGAATGCAGAGAGTGAATTCATAACTAAAATAAAGCTTACCTTATCAGTTTTTAAATATCTCTACAGTTATTTTTAAAATAAACCTGAAAACATACAATAATTTATGTACAAGTATACATAAATTCCCACATTCCTATTATGCCAGATAAGTACAATGAACTAGAATGTATAGATTACAAGAGCATTTTTTTCCCCTTCAAAAGTAACTCTAGAACCAGAGCTAAACTATAGGTCAAAATGACACATGATATATTGGCCTGAGAACAATACTTTTCATTCAAATCCACACAAGCCTGCCACTTGCACTAGTCATCCCCGGCAATTAATCCCCCAAGAAAGACGTTTGATTAAATCTTTTCAAGCAAATCCTTTGCTTTGCTTTTGTTAGTTCACTTCTTGTCAACATCTATTAAAATATGCCTTTAATTCTCCCACAATCTTAAAAAACACCGATTCCACTGTCTTCAACTTTAATCAACTGTATGGCCGGCATTTTTCATTTCATAATAATGTGCTGCTTGGAATTCAAGAGGCAGGCTCAGCATCAATCATCTGGTAAGAATTTTTCCACTGCAATAAATATGCAAATGAGGAGAGCCAGTCAGTCGTATTTCAGGCCCGACTTGCTAGTGTTTTAAAAAAGACACAAATTTATTAATTGCCGGTGGCCAGAGGAATCCTATTACTTTGGGCATTGATTACAAAGCTGTGTGAGTGATTATTGTGCAACTCGCGGGCTACCCAGGCATGAGGAAAAATTATTAAAGCAAGGCAGAGATTATCAACTCAGAATAACAATAAGCCTTAACATTTAGGCCCTAACTTCTTCAACAAAGAATTACGTGAAGGCTCCACTGTATCATAATTCCGAATTCTGTCAGTATTACTGTTTGGGCTTGTTCTATATTCCCCAAGCAGAATGGCGTTGCCAGTAAGAAAGAGTACTGCAGGTTGCAAATTCCTGAACACCAACCATACGGATGAGTTGCTATCATCCCCAATGTGTGTCCACCTAGACTTCGTGTATTTCCACGTATGTATACATATATACAGGTGTGTGCACGTATGTATTCCCAGATCTGGATAAGTGCATGTGTTACTATGAGGACTGTGGTTTTAACTGGAACAGGATAAGGAGTTCTGTCTCCGTGTGTTGCTTGGTTGGTTCTGCGGACCGAAAGCAGAATTTTTTTAATGGTACAAAACCACCACCAGGATAACTTTTCAAAGCAGAGCATGGGGACTGATATTCTAAAATCATGATGGCTAAAGCCAAAAGCAGCCTTGGGTTTCCATACCTCAGGGGGCCCCACAGTGGAAAGTGTGCAGTCTATGGAGGAGTCCATGGAGGAAATGGTTTGATAGGCTAATTCTGAATGCAAAGTGTTTTTGTGAGAAACATTCAACCTAAAACATATTAAATCAAGTAAGAAAGAGGACTCGGTGGACAAAACTTATTTTTTTCTCTTAAGAGAATGATGTGGGGAATTGGGGGAATAAGTGGAAGTTGAAATAGGGAGAGATGAAGAGACATATGATAAAATATGTTGGGTGAGCCCCCTCACAGAAAGAAGCAAAAAGAAAAAATAAAAAAAAAATCCGTAACATTTTACATTACTGCCACCACACTAAGTAACATGATAGATAGTGTGCATTTGAGTTCTGTGGAGGGACATCCCACTCAAGCTGTAATTTCTGACCAGGCATGAATTTATAAGGAAGGGAAAAGAACTGCAGAACTTCTTAGGTTTCCCTGAATACTCCCTCAAATACCTTGATGAAGTGTGTCAATAAATCCTTAAAAAGCCCTATAGGACACAGCAATCTAACTGATCAATGTACTTCCCGAAATCCACTACATAGGCCCCAGACAACCTCCACTGCTCCGCGGTACTTCCCTAAAAAGGGAAATGTTATTTTTCCCCTTTGAACAGAAAGAATAAATGTTCAGAATACAGGGTGCTTAAAATCCAAGCTTATACAAGTAATTGTTTAAACTGTCTAATGAGAGTTACCCAGGCAGAGAAGAGATACTTTCATTTTTACTTGATATACTTTTGAACAGCTAAATATTTTATAAGCATATATTACCTTTATAATTTAAAATATTACTAAAATTTAAAGTAAACTTTGAAGTCAGAAAACCTACTCAAAATAAAATTAGAACCACAATCCAACTCAAATTATCCTCTCTGTTTCATATAAAACAGCACGATCCTTTCTTATGAAAAAGCCTTTAAACAAACAGCCTCTTAGACAATGAAACTACTCCTAACTTAAATGCCCCAATTCTCTCTATTGTACGGGCTGGAAAAATGGGGATTCCCAGGCAGAATCGATCACTCCTTTCTCAGCATCATTCACATCACTGCTACAGCACTTGTCATATTGTGCTGAGTCTGATTTCGCTATGTTGTAAGCTACTTGAGAGCACAGACCCCATCCTGTCACTTTGGCATCCAATACATCACCTGGGCCCTAAAAAGTACTCTACAAACACATGTTCGTTCCAGAGCAATGAGGCCTCCTCAGCCACATGGCAGAACATCTAATTACACTCTCATTTCCCAATGTAAACGCTGACAAGCCAACCAAACGTGAACTACATATTCACTAACTTCAGCAAGTATGTATCCTCGACAAACGGACTTTTGTCAACAAAAGCAAAGTCATCAAACTTAACTTTTTACAGGCTACTCCTAAGAGTCTCAAAACCATCTTACCAGATCGAAGAACTTACAAACATTACAATGCATTCACATGAAGACATAGTAATCATCACCACTTAGATGGATAAAATGAGGCTCAGAAAATAAGATTGTTTTCGTGTTTCTTTTAATATTAGTAAGACTAAGCCTTATTGATTTGCCAACCCAAAATGAAAACACTTTGGGAGGTTGCTTTCATGTGAAAACATTTAAATATTTACGCCTCAGAAGTGGTTTACCGATCTCCACAACTTACTACGAGGTCCTTGAGATGGGGATTGTGAACAATTCGCCTTGGTATGCCTGGTGTTGGCAAATGGCAGGTTGCTGAATAACTGAATAAAAATGGCAGACTAATAATTTTCTTGGCATGTTCTTCTATGTCCATTTGAAGTCTTCAAAGGCGTAACGGCAAGTATAGTACTGGTATTCATTTACATAACCCTTTTAAGAAGGGGGAAACAAATACTGTGGCCATAGAGCTACAGTCTAAGAAAAGACTGTACTATCATTATTAACAGTTAACATCACGAAGAACCCACAAAGGGGCAGGCCCTAGTCTAGGCACTTTCTACGTATTACACAACTCATTTAAACCCTCTCAATAACCCTTGGAGGTGGGTACTATCATACTGCTGTCATACTGAAAAGAAAATTAAACACTACTACAAGCTTTAAAAAGAACTACATATTATTCATTTTCTACATCAATGTTTCCTTAAATGGTCACGTATCAAAACAATCTGGAAAGCAAAGTATAATGCCATTTTCAATTATAAGAAACGACAAAACATGGGCACCTGGGTGGCTCACTTGGTTAAGCATCTATTTCGGCTCAGGTCATGATCCCAGGGTTTTGGGGGGGGGGCACGGGGCCTGCTTCTCCCTCTCCTTTTGCCCCTCCCCCCGCTCATGCACACGTGCGCACACTCTCTCTCTCAAATGAATAAAATCTTAAAAAAAAGAAAAAAAACGAAATGACAAAACTGCCCTCCCTCCCTAATACCACTACATGATAATAACAAAAACAAAACAAAAAAAAATACAATACTAGTCAGGCTCTGTTACAAATGCTATTACCAAATCTGGTTCCCACACTAGGAAAAACAAAGTGGAGAAGGTAAAGGAAGCCCAAATCTATATGGACAGAAGGCAGGCCCGGTAAGGCAAAATGAAGGGATATTTGCTTAACGTGAAAAAAAAGAATGGTAAGAAATGGATTAACAGTCTCCAAAATTCAAATGGCCAAACACATCAGAACAGATGTTTGGCCTCACTTAAGGGGAAAAAAAAAAAAGAAAAGAAAGAAAAGAGAAAGAAACCTAAAACAATGTTATATTTTTCTGATACTACTGGATGCTGGCAAGAATGTGAGGAAAGGGGCACTCTTCACACACAACCGATAAGAGTTTAATTAGCACAACACATCCAGAAAGCAATCTGGCAAAATATATCAAAGGTTTGCACATGCATACCACGTGACCCTACTATTCCATTTCTAGAAATTAATCCTAACAAAATAATCAGATAAGAAAGCAAAAGAGGCAGGTACAAAAACATTATTTTTAGCATTGTTTATAACTGGTAAAAACTGCAAACATCTTAAGTGCCCATTTATAGGGGATTGGTTAAATTAATTTAGTTTAGCCAGATAACTTTCTGCACAGCTGTTGAAAGGGATAATTATAAACAGAACTTGTTCTGAATAAACTAAACTACATAATAGTTTAGTTTATAATACATTTCTGGGATAATGGAAGTAATCAGAATATGGAGCGGACATATCACTAGTATCATTAGGATTATTAGGAAGTATTAATTTGCTTAGGTGAGATGACAGTGTTATGTAAGAAACATTCTCATTTTTTAGGAACCATTTACATAAGTATTTAGAGGCAAACTGGCATGATGATTATAATTTAATTTAAAATACTTCAGGAAAAAGAAAAAGAAAACAAAGATAGCCAAGTTGTTTTTTTTTTTTTTAGAAAGAAAAGGCATATTTCTATTCATTAACATGGGATGATGTAAAGTGGGATGTCATTTATGGTTAAAAAAAAGGTTTAAACTGACGAAGTATCTGGAAGGATATATGCCAAATTGCTAAAAATGGTTACCTCTGAAGAGTGCTATTTACAGGAGGGAAAAAGAAGACTTTCACAATCCATGTTACATTTCACTACAGTTGGGGAGGAGGGGGAACAATACTGTTTGAAAAAATATATATTTTTACTATAAACACATTTTACTTTTATGACTATTAAAAAACGTAATTAATGGGGCGCCTGGGTGGCACAGCGGTTAATCATCTGCCTTCGGCTCAGGGCGTGATCCCAGCCTTATGGGATCGAGCCCCACATCAGGCTCCTCTGCTATGAGCCTGCTTCTTCCTCTCCCACTCCCCCCTGCTTGTGTTCCCTCTCTCGCTGGCTGTCTCTATCTCTGTCAAATAAATAAATAAAATCTTAAAAAAAAAAAAAAACGTAATTAAGACTAAATATATACAATAGTACAAAGAGGTCTCCTGAGGTAGAAGTAATTCTGCCAGTCAACAGAAAATCAAACAAGGAGAAACAGATTAAAATAAAGGCAGGAGAAATTAGAGGTGGCCAGTAGTTTGACTGATAAGGAGATCATCTATCCCTAGAACTAGTTTAAAATTTCCCCTGTGTGATTCACAAAAGAAATGCCAAGGACTAATAAATGTAAGGAAAAAAATGTTTACCCTCATTAAACACTGGGAAGTGTAAATTTTAAAAAATGTAAACCAAAATAAGCAGAAATCATTTTCCATTTATCAAAGTGACAAAGATGAAACAAAATTATGAAGTCCAGTGTTGACAAGGATAAGGGAAACTGACATTCATATAAAGAAGGTCAGAATGTGAAGTGATACAACCTTTCTGGAGGGCAATTTGGCAATACAGATCAAAAGCCTTAACATTTCACATATCCTTAGAACACATACTAATTCCACATCTAGAAATTTATTTTATACAACAAAGTAATCATGGATGTAAGTAAAGATTTAGTAACAATGATGTTTATTACATTACTTATAAAAATGAAAACCGGAAACAATCCAAATGTCCAACAATAAAGAACCGGTTAAACTATCCCTATGATGGAAAGTCTATGCTGCCATTAAAAATAATCCTGTAGAACGATATTTAACGACATGGAAAAATATTCATGATCTTTGTTAAGTAGGGAAAAAAAAACAGATTGCAAAACAGAATATAGAATATGGTTCCACCTTAGTTCTAACTACGTGCCCACAGTGGGGAAAAAAATTGGAAAAGATATATACCATACAACAAAGTATTAAAAGTACTTAACTCGAGCTGCTGCGATCAGAGAAGATTACTTCTTTTTCTTTTGGCCGTTTAGTAAATTTTATTTAAGGAATATGCATCATATTCCATATCATATCATAAATTCCTTACCATAACATATCATAAATATGTTATAGTAAGAAAAAAGCCTATTGATAGGTTTCTCTATCATTTAGAAAAAGGCTTACCTACCTACAGGAAGAGATCAGCTAAACCCCAGTGCCCTTCTAGCTCTCTTACTGAAAGGCAGTATGTGGGGAAGATCTTAGAAAAAACTGAAGGATACAATTACTACTCACTCTAAACCTTCTGTTTTACAACAACTTCATCTCCATATTGCTCCTGCCTTCACCTCTTCAAGCTCTGGCATTTATTCCGTAACCCTCATATTTTCTTTAAAAGAAGAAAAAAGCAGGACACTTGGGTGACTCAGTCTGTTGAGCACCCGACTCTTGATTTCGGTTCAGGTCATGATCTCAGAGTCCAAGGGCTCAGAGACCAAGCCCTGTGGGAAGTCTGCCTGGGATTTTCTCTCCCCTTCTGCCCTTCCCCCTGCTCATGTGAGCTCTCTCTCAAATAAATAAATAAATCTTAAAAAACAACAACAACAAAAAAAATCCAGACAAAAGAGTTAAACTGCACGCACAGTGCTTGGGTGGTGTGGCCAAGAGCAGAGGTTATGCAGTGGAGCAGACCCACACTGACTTTTGCCTCTAATTAGCCGTGTGACCTTGAGCAAGTTCCTTAACCCTCTGCAAGACTTTACTACTTCATATATATGGCACAGTTATTAGCTCCTACTTCGTAGGATGCTTTGGGGACTAAATGAGACATTTGTAAAGAACTTAACACAGTGTCTGGAGAGTAGCACACAAGTACCAAATTGGAGCTATTTTTATTAGTTTTAAGTATAAGGGCATCTGACATTGTACTTGTGTGATGAAAATAATGAGATAGAAGTAAATTGATTATCCTGGTTCTCAAATTGTCACATTTGATTTCTTTTCACTCATAGTCTTTTATCTTATGAGTCTTACTGAGGACACCAGAAATGCTTTTTAATTAGAACTTGAGTTAGAATGTCTATCTCTGCCCTTCCCCCAAACCTCACCACATAACATTCATGTACCATCTTGAAAATTTAAGAATCTTTAAGACCGTCTAAATAGCTTGTCTTCACATAAAAATTTTCCTTGTATGGGGGCACCTGGCTGACTTAGTCAGTAGAGTGTGCAACCCTTGATTTTGCGGTCATGAGTTTAAGCCCCACATTGGGCATAGAGATTCCTTAAAAAATAATTTTTAAAAAATAATAGGGGCGCCTGGGTGGCACAGCGGGTAAGCGTCTGCCTTCGGCTCAGGGCGTGATCCCGGCGTTGTGGGATCGAGCCCCACATCAGGCTCCTCCGCTATGAGCCTGCTTCTTCCTCTCCCACTCCCCCTGCTTGTGTTCCCTCTCTCACTGGCTGCCTCTATCTCTGTCGAATAAATAAATAAAATCTTTAAAAAAATAAAAAATAATAAAGAATAAAAAAAATTTCCTTGTATGAAATAGTATGAATAGCTAGTCAGTACTCTTCTCAAAACAGTAGCATTTGGGGTATTATCCAGAGGCAAATTTATCTAAGTGCCTCAAGAAAAACAGAATGTGATAGATCTCAAACTAAACACCAAGCAAAACAATCAATATTATATGAAAGTTAATTAAAAATTCCTAAAGAACTCAAACTAAAGTGCAGTCCAAGTATAACAAACTTTCAAAGCAAATCATATGGATAAACTTATTTGGGGTCAGGTTATATATCTAATAATTACAATAATCAACAGAGAATTATGTCTTAAAGGTATCATGATATTCAGATTTTCTCTAAGACAGTTCTTAAGCAACCTTATAGCCTATTTTTTTTTTCTCAAACTGGTCTTCCCATCCTCTTCCCTCATCAAACTTCCACTAAAACTTAATGGAAAAAAATATATATAGTGGAAGAAAATATATACATTTTAAAATGTCTGGGATAATCCACCTCACATTGTTTTCTCTGAGAAGAAAGTACAGCGATTTGGGAAAGTGGGAGAACTTTTACTTTTTCCTTTACATACATCAATACTGTGTATTTATTTTTTACAGTGAATATTATATATACATACACTTATATAAAGATACATATGGATTTTATATATCTATATCTACATATATAGCAGCAGAAGAACATAGGGACAAATTAAGTCCCACGAAATCCCCAGCAAGCTTCATAAATATCGGAGAAAAAAATGTCTCCACTCTTGAAAATAATTTGCAGCTTCTCATGGTTTTTTTAAAGATAGACTAGCTACTATTAGGAAACTGCATTAAGAATAGACAAGCATTAGCCATGGCTGAGACCAGAAAGGAGGAGCCTGCTGAACCAGTGATCTGATTTCATGTTTCCAACTGCTTTTTACACCCTCTTACACAACCTCTGCCTTAGACGAGGCTTCCAAAGAAATGGTAACAGCGCCCAAAACCCTGGGAAGTGATTCCACGAAAAAGCAACTAAAAATAGGAATATTGTTTAACAGCTTACTTGACACAAGCATAGGGGTATGTTTGTCTAAATCTCTGGGGTCATTTGGGTTCTGAAAGGCAATTTCATTTATCAGTCCAACTACTATTACGGAGAGGAAAAAAAAAATCTGCAAAATCAGAGTTAAACAGAATTACAACTCAACACCATTATGCCTCCTACATTCAGCCAAGTGCAACAACCAACAAAAACCAAACACATCAATGCTCTGTGTCTTCCAGGGGGATTTCCCCCTTTTAAACAAAGGATTTACTTTCTACTCTTCCACTGTGGCCCCCTCATTTGGATCACTTGTTCCTATTTTGGTCCAATGTATCCCTTAGGAGTTTCAATGAGTTGTGAATTAATTGTTATTCACAAGCAAAAAAGAAAAAAAGAAGAAGAAAGAAAGAAAAGGCAGGATTAACTGCGATTGCCACTACAACTGCGAAGCGTGCATCTTGCACTTTCACCGTGTAAATAATGCACGGATCCTGCGGGAACATGCCAAACACCAGGATCCTTAATTAATGGAGCTCTTTAATGTGCAAATCAGGAACAAATTGCAAGTTCTGACTTGCATTGATTATGAAAACATTAATTGAATGAGCAAGACCCTAAAAGAAAAAAAAGAAAAAAGACAGAATCCTAAGTCTTCGAAGAGACCAAAAGAATACAAAGCTCTGGAAACCAGACAAGTCTGACCGATGTCTAAAATGCAAACCTACAACTGAGTGCTGCTCACTGCACACAATGAATTTAAAAACAAGAAACAGAAAACCAACAGTCTGATCAGAAAGCAATCACTATAAAAGCACCTAGTCCACCAATGTCTTGCATGAAGCAGAAAAATGAAGGCTTACTCCAGAAGCTCACAGACACTGCTTGAAGAGAAGAAAATCACTTTATATATATACACACTTATATGTATATAGGTATAACAAAACAATGCTGTCTCTTTAAAAAGAAAATCATCCTATATAAATTATAGCCATAAACTTTTCCTGCAGTGCAGCCTAATTAATTCTTGTTCTATACACAAAGGGAAATGCTGGGTGACAAATGGGTGTGAAGCCAGAAAGCTGCCAGGTCTGCAAAACATTTTCTACTTCAATTTATAAGCAATTTTGCAGTAAATCATCAACCAGAACCTGGAATCTCAGGAATCTCTGAGTGTCCAAACCACATTATATCACTTATCAAAGAGAAAAGGAAAAAGAGTTTAAAGACATCTCATTTTTCAGTTCTAACCCACATCAAAACCTAGAAGCTCTGTGCAATCTATTATTCTCTTCTGGGTAAGGTTTTAGTACCAAAGATATATTTTTCAAGCAAAAAATGACACTATAGGTTGATGTAGCCCATTCCTCCATCCCTAGAAGTACTGTATCATGTATCCATTACCATAAGAAATATTCCCAGACTTATCCGCGAATAAGCACACAACTATTCCCCCACCCCCGCCCCCTCAATCCAAGCAAAATGTCCACAATCAAGCCAAGCTGTAGGGTTCAGTGGGGAACCACTGGGGAAAAACAGGTGGAAAACACTCCAAAGAAATGAGGCTACTGAAGAGGAAAATAGAAACTTCCAGGAACAAAGAGAGCAGGGTTGCCCCTCTGCAGTCAGACCCTTCATCCGCCCCTAATCTCTGCAGCCCCTGATGTGTTCTCCATCCCTGCAGTTCTTTTTTTTTTTTTTTTTAAAGATTTTATTTATTTATTCGACAGAGATAGAGACAGCCAGTGAGAGAGGGAACACAAGCAGGGGGAGTGGGAGAGGAAGAAGCAGGCTCATAGCGGAGGAGCCTGATGTGGGGCTCGATCCCATAACGCCGGGATCACGCCCTGAGCCGAAGGCAGACGCTTAACCGCTGTGCCACCCAGGCGCCCCCATCCCTGCAGTTCTACTTTTTCCAGAATGGCAACATAAATGGAACTGTAAAATATATAATCTTCTGAGACTGGCCTCTTTCACTTAGCATAAGACCTTTGAGTTTCATCTGCGTTTCTGTATTTATCAATAACCTGTTCCTTTTTATTGCTGAATAATGTACCACAATTTGTTTATCTATTTGTCTACTGAAGGACATGTGGGCTGTTTCCATTTTTTGATGATTATGAATAAAGCTGCTATAAACATGCACGGACAAGCTTTGTGTGCAGATACGCTTTCACTTCTCTATGGTAAACATCTAAGCCGTTCTGTGGAATAGCTGGTAAAAATATGTTTAACTGAATAAAAAAACCACTCGACTCTTCCCCAAACCACTGTACTAGTTTGCATTCCCACCAGGAAGGTCTGAAAGCTCCACTGCTCTGCACCCTAGGTGTCACTTGGTGCTGTCAGGTGTTTGTTTTTAGTCATTCGAATAGGTATGAAGTGGCATTTCATTGTGGTTTTAATCTGCATTTCCCTCAACACTAATGATTATGTTAAACATCTTTTCATGCACTTCTTTGCCAGCATATACTTTCCTTGGTTAAGTTCCTGTCCAAATCTTTTGCCCTCTTTTTTACTGTTCAAGTTTTAGAGGTTTTTGTTTTTGTTTTTTTTGAGAGTTTCTCATATATTCTGGACGTAAGTCCTTTGTCAGATTTGTCCGATTTGCAAATATTCTCTCCAGGTCTGTAACCTGCTTTTTCATTCTGTGAACACATCTTTTCACAGAGCAAAGGATTTTAATTCTGAATTAGCCCAACTGTCAATTTGTTCTTTTATGGATTATGCTTTTGATGTCATATCTAAAAACTCTGTCTAACTCAAGGTCGTGAGGCTTTTTCTCCCATGTTTTCTTCAAAACAGCTTATAGTTCTGCTCCACTTTCAGTTACTGATCTTTTTTGTGTTAATTTTTGTATAAAGTGTGAGCTACAGGTTGGAGTTCATTCTTTTGCAAATAAATGTACTACTGTTGTAGCACCATTTGTTGAAAAGACCATCCCTTCTCCATTGAACTGACTTTGCACCTTTGTAAAAAGTCAATTGCCCATATTTGTGTGAATCTATATCTGAACTCTATTCTATCCCACTGATTAAAGTAACTTTTAAAGGAATAAACCCACAAAGAGAGGACAGAATATGAGAGAGATGATAGTGACTCAGTTTCTTAAGCTAAAGTCAGTGGACCATATAATTATCAGCACACCCGGGGGGCGCCTGGGTGGCTCAGTTGGTTGAGTGCCTGACTCTTGGTTTTGGCTCGGGTCACGGTCTTGGGGTCATGGGACGGAGCCCTAAGTCCGGCTCCATGCTCAGTGCAGAGTCTGCTTGAGAATCTCTCTCTCTCTCCCTCCCCCTCTGCCCCTCCCCTCGCTTGCGCTCTCTTGCACCCGCTTACTCTCTCTCACATAAACAAACAAAATCTAAAAAAAAAAAAAAAAAAAAAAAAAAAAACCCTTAAAAATAAAANCTTAAAATTAAAAAGTCTGACCACACCAAGCGCTTACGAGGATGTGGAACATCTGGAACTCGCACACACTGCTGACGGGATTAGAAAATGGTATAACCACTTTGAAAACAGCTTAGCAGTTCCTTTAAAAGTTAAACATATACTAGGGTGCCCGGTTGGCTCAGTCAGTAGAGCATGCAACACTCTGATCTCAAGGTTGTGAGTTTGAGCCCCACACCGAGTGTAGAGATTACTTTTTAAAAAACAAAAAGAATAAAAAGAAAAGAAGTTAATCATACACTAACCATGTGACTAAGCCATTCCATTCTGAATTATCCAGGAGAAATGAAAGTACATGCATATACAAACATGTACACAAATGTTCACAGCAACTTTATTTGTAATAGCCAATAACTGGAACAAAAAAAAAAAAAAAAACGTGTGTACCCGTCTACTGAACTATCACTCAGCTAGGCAATGAACTACTGACATATGCAAAAACGTGGATGAATCTCACAATAATTAGTGAGTGAAAGACCAAAAAAAAAAAAAAAACAGCACCAACTATAGGATTCCATTTATATAAAATTCTAGAAAACACAAACTGTAGTGACAGAAAACAGATTAGTGGTTGCTTAGGGACAGGGAGAGGCAGGAACGAAAGATTATAAAGAAGCTGAAGAAACTTCTGGGGATGAAGACTATGTTCATTGTCTTCATTGTGATAATGGTTTCGTGGGTGTATACATGTCAAATTGTACAAATGCTGACAGGGTAAGTAAGCTGAGGATTAAGAACTGACCATTTCATTTAGCAAAGTGGGGGGTCACAAGTGACCCTGGTGAGCAGTCTGGGTAGAATGGTAGATACAGGGTTGACTGGAATGGGTTCATGAGAGAATGGGAAAAAGGGATCTGAGATAATGAATACAGACAACTCCTCCTAGGGATGTGGCTTTAAAGGGGAGCAGAGAGATGGGACCCTTATACAATTCACTGCATGTCAATTATACCTCAATAAACCAGGTTTTAAAAAGCAGACAAATTAATAACTGACATTAACAAACCTTGGCAGGTTGACTCTGGTGTTAGCAGTGAAGAAGAATAAGAAGCAGTCCCCTTACGGTCCGTGAACAGAACCCCAGAAGATTCAGGAACTGGCAGTGATGGGCACCTCCAGAAGAAGAGAGCAAGACAGGGCTAAAAGCAGTCAATATACCAGATCCTTTCCCACAGGCAGAAGCTAAGAGCTTCATGCTCTGAAGAGAGTTAAACATAGTGTCTCCAGATAGGAGAACACCAGACACAGCGGAGGGCAAAGGCCATAAAATTAAAAACAGAGGAAATAAATTGAAGTTCAGAGACTGAATGCTCAGATCCCTAGCCTGCCCACCTGCTAGAATGCTGGCATTTCTCTAGCTATGATCCCATAAAGAACAAAGATCTGAAGATACTGACACTGAGATTCCCCAAATATGGCCCACATAGATCACTTCACAATGGAAAACTCAGAAAAGAGCCCAATCTAAACATACAAACTTCTAATTAACTTTTTGGTACCCTACTTTTTTTTCTTAAGTTTTAATTATTTAAGTAATCTCTACATGCAATGTGGGGCTCAAACTTATGACCCTGAGATAAAGAGTTGCATGCTCTTCCAACTAGCCAGCCAGGCGCCCCAGTACCCTACTCTTAAAAGAGAACAGAGAGGAAAGGATTACCAAATATCTAAAAAAACATCTATCATGTTTTACAGGGATTAAAACAAAAGAAAAGAAAGCATGGAAGGAATGGGGCGCCTGGGTGGTTTAGTCGGTTAAGCGTCTGCCTTGGGTGCAGGTCATGATCCCGGGGTTCTGAGGTCAAGTCCCACATCTGGCTCCCCACTCATGCTCGCTCGCTCTCTCTCTCAAATAGAATCTTTAAAAAAAAAAAAAAAAAAAAAAACATACACTCNAAAAAAAGAAAGCATGGAGGGAACAAACTGTGTAGGAAGAACACTTAAAGAAAATAAGTATCATGTAGATCCTCAGAGAAATAACATTGAAATGACAGAAGAAATAAAAATGCTGGATGGAAGGGTTTGAAAACAAAGCTGAGGAAATATCTTAGAAAGTAGAACCAGGGGCACCTGGCTGGTTCAGTCAGTGGAATGTGTGATTCTTGATTTTGGGGTTCAAAGATTGAGCCCCAAGTTGGGTATAGAGATTACTTAAAAATAAAATCTTAAAAAAAAGTAGAGCCATAAAAGAAAAGAAGGAGAGAGAAGGGAGAATGGAAAATTGAAGAGGAAAAAAAGAAAGAAATCAGAGGAACAGGTTAACATCAAATGATAGGTCTTCCAAAAAAAAAAGAAAGAAAAACAGAGGAGAGAAAATCATGAACAAAATGATTTCAAAGAAATTTCCAGGCCTGAAAGATGGGTGTCCAGGTAGAAAGTGTCCTGAGGACTCCGGGCAGTGGATAAAACAGATCTGCACCAAGGCACAGCACCATGAAATTTCAGAATTCTGCAGATAAAGAGAAGTCCCCAGCTTCCAAAAGGGGAGGAAAAAACAGTAAGATTGGGAATCAGAATAGCTTCTGACTTATCAAGAGCAACTTTGGAGGGTGGAAGGCAATGGAATATTTTATAGAATTCTACACACAATTCTATATTGTATAGAATTCTATACAATCAATCGTGATGACAGAATAAAGATATTTTCAGACAATCAAGCTCTAAATAGTTTACCTCTCCTGCACCATTTCTCAGCAAACTACTAAAGGATACACTTCACCAAAATAAGGGAGTAAGCCAAGAAAGATCGTGGAGTAGGAGACGCACAGAAGTGAGAAGCTATGGTAATCCCCAGGATGAGGAAGGGAGATGCCCACCTGATAGCTGGGCACCAGAGAAGGTAACAGTCCAGATTAGAGCAGGTCAAAAGACTCTGGAAGAGGAAGATAAATTGGCAGAATATCTGATGCAACTGAGTATCGTGAGAGGAGATTCAGACAACTAGAGAAAAGTTTGGGCTTAAATAACTGCACGGAAAACAATACAAACAGAAATGTAACAATTATTAACTCTAGAAAACAAAATGATGTGTGGGAAAGGACAAATAATCATAGTATATATATTACACGGCTCAGCTGTGAATGGTGTTTACACAGACATAATAATGTAAATACTGACTATTGATCTAACCAAATTACAATATACAACCATGAAGGGATAGGAACTGTGTATGAGTGTAGTAGGAACAAGAGCTAAATCCTCATTTTCATAATGAAACACCAACAGATAATGCCTAAAACTGAAAAATCAAGTAGAAACAAAACTTGTTAATTAGAGATACGGACAGAAATCCATGGAATCCAAAAAAAACCAACAAAATAATTAAAAATATAATTGTTGCTTTAGGGGCACCTGGGTGGCACAGTTGGTTGAACATCTGACTCCTGGTTTTGGCTCAGGTCATGATCTCAGGGTCCTGAGATCAAGCCCCAGGTCAGGCTCCACACTCAGTGCAGAGTCTGCTTGAGACTCCCTCTGCCCCTCCCCTTCCGCATGCTCACTCCCACTCTACCTCTCTCAAATAAATAAATCTTTTATATATATTATATATATTACATAAAGGGGCTGGCTCAGTTGGTAGAGCATGTGACTCTTGATGTCAGGGTCATGAGTTCGAGTCCCATGCTGGGGGTAGAGATTACTTTAAAAAAATAATAAAATAAAATATACATAGCATTAAAAAAAATAAAAAGAGTAAAAATTCCAAGGTAAACAGAAAAGCTGGTGGAGCTAGAACAATTTTAGGAACTAGAATAAATATAAGACAAAACCAAAAATTTATAAGTGTACATAATATACTCAAGTATATTAATTACACAGAAAAGGAACATTCAGAAAACAAAGGGTCTCTTACAGATGAAAAAATGATTACCCAAAAAAAAAAAAAAAAAAACTGGAAATCAGACAGATGTGGAAAATCACAAAAAGATGGAAAATGCTAGAGAAGAAACACATAAGAGACACACTAACCCAGTTTAGTATCTAAAAGAGAGCAGAGTAAATGGAGGAAAGGAAATTATCAAAGACGTATTAGAAGAGATTTCCCCAAACTGAAGGAAGCCAGTGTTAAGGCAAACAGGGCCCAGGAAGTCCTCAGCACAATGAATGAAGAAGGACGCAAACCCAGATACCCCTTCGGGCAATTTCAGAAAACCAAAAGTAAAGATCCCAAACACTTCCAGAGAGCAACACAAGGCACCCACAAAGGAGTGAAACTCAGAGCAGCAACCTTCTCCTCACTAACACTCAGATAACAGATAATAGAGCATGCGGCAGGCTGAATGGCCCCCCGAAGAGGCTCACGTCCTAACCCCCAGAAGCTGTGCATGTGTCACCTGACATGGCGAAAGGGCTTTATAGATATATGTTAAGGGTCTGAGCTGGGATGGGCATCCTGAATTAGCCAGGTGAGCCCAATGTAGCCACAAGGTCCTTATAAGGGGAAGGTAGTAGGGTCAGAGTCAGGAAGAGAGAGGCCGGAGGGATGACACTGGTTTTGAAGGTGGAGCAGAGCCACAAGCCAAGGAATGTGCGCAGCTTATAGAAGCTGGAAATGCCAAGGTAACACACTCCTCTAGAGCCTCCAAAAGGAGCAAAGCCCTGCTGACGACCTGGTTTTAGGACTTATCACCTCCAGAACTGTAATGTAATAAATAAATGAATCGTGGGCTGTTTGAAGGCACCAAGCCGACAGCGATCTCTTGCAGCAGCAACAGCAAACTAAAACAGAGCAGCACTTTCCAACTCTCAGGGAAAGTCATTTGCAATCTAGAAATTTATACCCAATCAATTAAGAATGTATCAATGAAGAATGAAGGCACCGTATTTTTAAATCTACAAGAACGCAAATAGGGGCGCCTGGGTGGCTCAGTCAGTTACGCATCTGCCTTCGGCTCAGGTCATGATCCCAGGGTCCTGGGATCGAGTCCCACATCGGGCTCCTTGCTTAGCAGGGAGCCTGCTTCTCTCTCTGCTTGTGCTCACACGCACACTCTCTCTCTCTGACAAATAAATAAAATCTTTAAAAAGAGAGAGAGAGAGAGAACTCAAATAAATTTACTCCCCACACACTTTTGGGCAACAAACTGACAAAGTAAACTGAGATTAAGGAAGACAAAAGAGCCCAAAAATAGCTCCAAGAAGACCAATGAAAAAAAAAAAGAAAATGTCCCCGGAAACAACCAGTTCAAACTGGGAAAACACAGAAGAAGAGATGGCATGATTTAAAGTTTGGGGAAAAAAGACTGAGCTAAAACTGAGCTACGGGGTGGGGGTGGTAGGGGGAGGGTTAGAGACCTAAGGGAAAAATGATGTAATAGATTAATAGTCTGAATGTGAAGCAAACAAAATACACCATGGTTTTAAGCAGCTGATGCAGGTTTTTTGTTTTTGTTTTTTTAAGATTTATTTATTTATTTGAGAGAGAGAGAGGGCATGAGCACATGAGCGGGAAGGGGGCAGAGGGAGAGGGAATGAGAGAGAATCTCAAGCAGACTCCACGCTGTGCACAGAGCCTGAGGCAGGGCTCGATCCCACGACCCTGAGATCATGACCCAAGCCAAAACGAAGAGTCAGAAGATCAACCGACCGTGCCACCCAGCAGCCGCCTGATGAAAGGTTATTAATAAAAGATCTACTGGAGGGGTGCCTGGGTGGCACAGCGGTTAAGCGTCTGCCTTCGGCTCAGGGCGTGATCCCGGCGTTATGGGATCGAGCCCCACATCAGGCTCCTCCGTTATGAGCCTGCTTCTTCCTCTCCCACTCCCCCTGCTTGTGTTCCCTCTCTCGCTGGCTGTCTCTCTCTCTGTTAAATAAATAAATAAAATCTTTAAAAAAAAAAAAGATCTACTGGAAACAGGAACTAGGGGCTTAAACTACACTAAGAACATTCTCCTTTGAGTAGCCTAGAAACCATGACTCTGAACACACAGGAAAAAAAGTGTTAAGTCTCCAGTTCTTCCCTGCCCTGCTATTATACCTTATTTACATGGTAATAACACTGTAAATGCAGTTTACAGGTTTTCAACTCCCCGGGTCAACACACTGCACTGGGCTCCTGGTCCTGCAGCAGAAAGCAGACGGGATGACTACCTCATACGTTTTCCTCAAAATTTCTGCTATCTCATCCCCTATTCCTCATTCACAATTTACGACCTTGGTTTCTATTTTGAAGAAAATAGAACTATCAAAAGAGAATTTTCAGACTCCTACCTACTGGTGTCTATTTATACACCACCTTCCCAGCTGTCAGAACAGTTAAATTGTCCATGCCACTATCGAAGGCCACCCTTCCTGTGCACTAGTCCTATGTCCACTTACCTACCCAAGGACAGCGCTACGGCAGATGGATTCTTATCAACATACAATCACGCAGCTTACTTCTCGAGTCTCAAAATAATCAAAACACTTCTGACTCCACATCTTTTTCCACCTAATGTCCCATCTCTCTGCTCCCCTTTAAAGCCACATCTCTACAAAGAGTTGTCTACACTCACTACCTCAAATCCCTTTTTCCCATCCTCATGCAAAACCCATTCCTGTCAAGCCTGCATCCCACTCCACCAAAACTGTTCACCAAGGTCACAGGTATGTTGCTAAATTAAACGGTCAATTCTCACTTACTTAGCCTGTCAGTAGCATTCTCATCTTTCATAACAGAGAATAAATGAATCAAGAAACAGATATACGGGGTGCCTGGGGCACTCGGTCACTTAAGCATTTGCCCTTGGCTCAGGTCTTGATCTCAGGGTCCTGGGACTGAGTCCCATATTGAGCTGCTCGGTGGGGAGTCTGCTTCTCCCTCTCACTCTCCCTCTCTGCTCTCCGTCACCCTCTCCCTCTCTGAGATAAATAAATAAAATCTTTAAAAAAAAAAAAAAAGAAACAGATACAAACAAGCTATCTAAAACTACAGAAGTAAAGCAGAAATAGACTGAGACTAAACATAAGGCAAAGGGCTAGTGCTGTCTTCCTGAATGCTTCGGCAGTACTTATTATATTCCTGTATGATATTAATAAAATGATTTAAACACAGGTTTTAAGACATGAATAACAGTAATAAAGGAGAGTAGTATCTTCTGCAGTGGTTAGGTTCTCAAGCCTGAGCATAAAGCAAAAATCAAGTTCTCACAAAACCTGAAAATCCCTAAAACTGCCTATAAAGTTCAGCGCTGTACTTTCTCTCCGCAAGTGGGACCCAGACAGTTCCTCCCCGCAAGCTCCAGAGCACGCAAGCTCCAGAGCACACAGCTAGTTCAGCCGTTGAACACTGCTGTCAATGACCACATTCAGGGGCCGTGCTGTGAGTTTAAACACCAGAGCCAGTCTGTCCCACCAGAACTCACTGGAGAGGCAACTACAGACCCCGCCCGCCACCTCAGGCAGGCTTCCCCCAGGGTGCTCGCTCACTGAATACAATGGCAGGCAGAATTTCTAAACTACTGAAGCCGTTTGTTTCTCTCTCCCTCTTCGCGTTTTGGCCAGGCACCTATAGTTAAAAGTGGGTTAATTAAATGTTCATATAACCATATAACGAGGCTCCAACATACGAGGAAGCGCACAGCTTCCCCACGAATACAACAGGTCAAGTAATCCTATTCGGGAACCACTACTATTACTGGCTACTCCAAGTCGAGGCTGCTTCTTGCTTCTGTGGCCAAAGACAAGCCTATTCCTTAGAAACCCAAACCAAGTGAACGAACTTTCTGACAAGACCGGTGTCAGTTGTTTTCATGCTTCCACAGCTCATCTCAAGGCAGGTGGAAATGCTGCATACCAACCTGACACTCTCCTCCTGGTCCTACCACTTAGTTACTTTGGAAAAGCACTTGCTCTGTGATCCCATTTTACTCTCTACATAATATAAATGCCTAATTAACCAGGTTGGACAAATTAAGTAATAAGTAGCTCAACAGGGACGAAAAGTCTTCCTACACAAAACTCATTCTCCAATAAATAGACAAAACGTAGCATATATTTCACTGCTAAATCAACAGGTATTATGTAAATATCAAACAGAAAGTTATCAAGAAATGATTGCCTTCATTTCCCACCTACAGTTTAGGAAAAATAAGAGATCAATAATGCTCTGAGGTAGCAGGAGAGTAGGAAAACAATAGTCACAGATGAGAATTTCAATTGTTACAATTCTTCTAAGGACCAATTTGGCAATATGTTCCAAAAGTCTTTAAAAAAAAAAAAAAAGGCACAATCCCTTTGTCCCAGCAAGGCATTTCCAGGGAATATAGATCCGTGCTGTCTAATACAGTATCCACTAGCCATATGAGGCTACTGAGCAGCCAAAATGTGGTTAGTCCAAATTGAGATGAGCGGTAAACACAGGATATACTCTGGACTTCAAAGATTTAACATGAAAAAAAGATACATAATATATCTCACTAATATTTGTACATCGACTACATGTTAAAATATTTTTGATACATGGGGTTAAATAAAATAGAAAATACATTACGAGTTAATTTTACGTGTTTTCTTAGACTTTTTCTTAATGTAGTTAATATAAAATGTTGAATTACATATGTGGCTTACATTATATTTCTATCAAAGGGCTACTTTTAGACAAATTGCACAGATATGTATGTACAAGGATGTTTATCAAAGCACGCTTTATAAAAGTGAAAAGCTACAATAACCCTAAGCATCCATCAACACAGATTGGTTAAATACACTGTAGTAAATTTATAAGATGGAATATTCTGTAGCCCCTGAAAATGCTGACGTACATCTAAATACACTGACATGAAATATTAAATAGAAAAAATAAGCTTAAAAATAGTACATATTTGATTCCATTTTTTTTCCCCAAAGGAGTGTGTGTGTGTGTGTGTAAGCACAGAAAAAGATCTGAAAGGTTATTCATCAAAATGACAACTGTGGTTACCTCTGGGCAGTAGGATTGCAGATAATCCTTATATTCTTCTTTATGCTTTTATGTATTTTCTGAATTTCTGAAGTAAGCATGATATAATTTTATAATTAAAATAGTAAAGATATTTTAAAAAATGAGACACCAGCTAAAACAAAAAGATCAGTCTTACATCACTTCTGCTAGATGAAGTCTACGGTAACAAGGGTCCTTAATCCTACACACCGCTCACAACGCTACACTAGGAGAAGCTTTCAAATACCTCTGTCCCAAGCTCCACTTAAACTTATCCCAAGTAATTAAGAATGTTCCAGGGTTCTACATATCATCTGTGAAAACTCTGCCATGAATCCATAAGGTATTAAATGAGAGAACAGAGAAATAGATGTTCATGCATTTGTCACCTAAGGCAGCTAAGTAATTTAAAAAGGGGAGAATTTCACTGATAATGCTAGTTGTCTAAGGGATAGGGAACTAGTGGCCATTCCTGAGCAGCACAAGGGGAGGAAGCAAAATTTTCTATATAAGAGTTTGGTATCTTTTGAATTTTGAGCCCTGTGAATCTACTGCCTACTTTAAAAATAAATAAAATTTAAAAAACAAAACAGAAACAGTAGCTATAAAAACTCCATGATTGCCCATGACTTACTCAAAATTTAAAAAGTTATTCTTAAGGGGCACCTGGGTGACTCAGTCAGTTAAGTGTCCAACTCTTGATTTAGGCTCAGGTCTTGATCTCAGGGTCATGAGACCGAGCCGCAAGCTGGGCTCCACGCTCAGTGCGGGGTCTGCTTGAGATACTCTCTCTCTCTCTGCCCCTCCCCTGCTCACACAATAAATAAATAAATGAATAAATAAACAAATACTAAAAAAAAAGAAAAACAAAAAGTTATTCTTAAGGTGTCTCTATTCTTAAGGTGTCTAATTTGAGATCAAATTAGCATTAAAAGCTGTAGTCTATTCAAGTCAAAATAGTTGAAGGGCTGGCGGAAGGGCCACAGAGTGAGGAGAGGGTGAATGTAAGCTAGAAGTGGGAAGATGGGAGAGAGCAAATACAATGTAATTTATTAATAGTGGAATTTGTTTTTATACTTGTAGGCAAGTAAAGAATCTCAACACTTCCTCTATATTTATATGACATTATACTCTGTTCTTGGATTCTTTTGCTTATGGGAAATAGCAAAATGTCAACCATTGTTTCTATTAAAGGTCTTTAATGATATTGCATTTTAGACCTGTAATGAAACATGGTGCTCACTGCAGTTTGTAATGCATCTCATTAAATACATTAATAACATGCATTTCACTAAAAGGTCAACTTATTATGGCTGAAGTTTGGCTTTCCTTTAATCACCTCATTTAAAGCTATAGAGCAAACTCTGAAAAAGATAGTAGAAAGGGCCTGTTAGAAATGCTCTCTCAATTCTCCCACCCATTAAAATCAGTTACACTTATTAAGAAGTCACTGCTAATGTTTTTACGTGAAATAACGGTATTATGATTTTTTTCTTTTTTAAAGATTTATTTATCTTAGAGAGCGTGTGCACACAAGTGTGGGGAGGGGCAGGGGAAGAGGGAGAGGATCCCAAGTAGACTCCCCACTGAGCAGGGAGCCTGAGACCCTGAGATCAGGACCTGAACCGAAATCAAGAGTCAAACTCTTAACCCACTGAGCCACCCATGCGCCCTGGTATTGTGATTTTTTTTAAAAACCCTTTTATTAGAGGGGCGCCTGGGTGGCTCAGTCGTTAAGCATCTGCCTTCGGCTCAGGGCGTGATGCCGGCATTCTGGGAAAGAGCCCCACATCAGGCTCCTCCACTGGGAGCCTGCTTGTTCCTCTCCCACTCCCCCTGCTTGTGTTCCCTCTCTCGCTGGCTGTCTCTCTGTCAAACAAACAAATAAAATCTTAAAAAAAAAAACCCTTAGAGAGACATGCTGATTTACTGATAAAATGACAGAATGTCTACTATTTGCTTCACAGTAATCCAGAAGTAAAGGGAGAGCCAGTATAAATACAGATGAAGTAAGACTGGCCAGGAGTTGATGATGCTTAGCTGGTAAAGGTATGTGGGTTCACTGTTCAATTCTCCATGCTTTTATATAAGTTTGATATATTCCATAATGACAATTTTTTAATAACTCATGCTCAGGTTTCCTTAAGTAACTTGTCTTCTTCCTTATATGCTGCTGCCACCAACATAAAAGATCTGCCTCCTAATCTTGTAGAACTTTTAAAAAAGAAAAACAGAAAGGAAAAGGTGACCTCTTTAGAGAAATGCTTTTGGCAGAGAAAATCCCTTAATTTTGCTAAGGTTACTTTATGACTTACTACTTATGCAACTACTAAAATATCAAAAAATGGGGGCGCCTGGGTGGCACAGCGGTTAGGCGTCTGCCTTCGGCTCAGGGCGTGATCCTGGCGTTATGGGA
>NC_048230.1:10740206-10757728 GCF_002007445.2 Ailuropoda melanoleuca
CGGGATCACGCCCTGAGCCGAAGGCAGACGCTTAACCGCCGTGCCACCCAGGCGCCCCAAAAGGAAGACTTCTCAACAGTAAAGGCAGGAACGGTGGAGTCTGGTTTGCCGTGCATAAGCAAGCTCTATAACCTTGGGCAACTCATTCTCTCTGGGGCCTGGTTTTCTCATCTGTAAAATGAGGGGACTGCAAACCAAGTAATTTCTAAATCCCTCTTCTACAATTCTTGGGCTTTACAGCTCGGCAATTCTCTCCCAAAACTTTTTCCTCCCTCTGCAGTTATCACCTTGGCTCACTCTATGCAACCCGAAGAGAGATATAAATAAGACTGTCTTAGCATGTTTTGTAGAAACCTCCCAACAAAGAAAAGCATCTTGTAAGCACAATACTACCAAAATGAACAGGGATCAGCCATTCATTCTCTCTTTTGCTCTGTATCAGCGGGTTTGCAAATAGAGTTTTGAGTTACTTAAAAAAGTAACTCAGAAAGGCAAGGGAAGGGGGAAGAAGTAAAGGCAGTAAGACAAAAGTCTAACAGAGGCACCTGGGTGGTTCAGTCAGTTGAGCGTCTGACTCTTGATTTCAGCTTAGGTCACGATCTCAGGGTCCTGGGATCAGGCCCCGCACTAGGCTCCATGTGCAGCAGGAAGTCTGCTTGTCCCTCTCCCTCTGCTCCCTTCCACCCCCCACCCCACTCTCTCAAATAAATACATAAATAAAATCTTTTTTAAAAAAAAGAAAAAGAAAAAAAAGAGGAGCGCCTGGGTGGTTCAGATGGTTAAGCATCTGCGTTTGGCTCAGGTCATGATCTTCAAGTCCTGGGATTGAGCCCCATGTTGGGCTCCCAGCTCAGAAGGGAGTCTGCTTCTCCCTCTCTCTCTGCCTCTCCCCCTGCTTATGCTCTGCCTCTCTCTCAAGTGAATGAATAAAATCTTAAAAAAAAAAAAAAAAAAGAAGGAAAAGTGGAATAGACATGACTCAAGTACCCAATCCATTTCAATCCAAGTTGTCTTCATTTTGTAAGTTATATTGCTGTTTTTTTTAAAAAAAAAAAAAAAGGTAAAAACTATTCTGTACCATATTGTCACTAAAACCAAATCTCTTCTTCAACTCTGTGGTGCTAAAAACACAATTTCAGTGTGTCCCAATGTACCCCAGTGGTTCTAAGTATCCCCAGATGGCATAAATATTCTTACTATTTTTTAGGGCGCTGGCAAATTCTGGGCCACCTTTGTCCTTGAAAATAGGGAAAACATCTGGTTGAGGAAGCTGATTGGTGGTCAACAGAGCTTTCTGTAGCTTGATCCTTCCTTCCAAGAGCTGGTCCCACAGTGCTGAGAAAGAAAAAGGAATTTCATTCCTCAGTTACAAAATCTTCCTAGGTTGGGGGATGGGGGGGTGCAGGGATAGGAAATCACACCAATCTCTACAAAGCACAGCTTTATCAGAGCTTCTTGCCATGACAGTACTCGCCATTATAAGAAATAAATTCAGTATCTTGGAAACAAATATTTACTAGACGAGAGAGGGAAAGCTAAAGCCCAAAGAGAAGAGAAAACTGTTTTCTCTTCAATATCCCACAGCTGCCAAAGGACTAGAACAGAACCAGCTAAGCATCCCAGTGTAGAAATGACTGGCTAAGCAGAGAAGACTGGGACTTCAGGCCTCTAGGTAGGTGAGGCATATCACAAATTAATTGGAAGGACACAGGAGCGAGGGAACAGCCAGAACAAACAAACAGGAGATAAAATGCAGACACTCTGAAAATAGCAAAACCATGGACAAACCTATCTGGTTCTTCACAGCTCTTCCTTTCTCCACTTCCTCGGAAACTTTGGCACTGGAAAAGGTCATCACTACACCATCGTCGCCACTATTCCTGTCTTCAGCCCTATCTTCCTCACTCTCACCTGAGGAGTCTTCCTCCCCATCCCCTTCTTCCATGCCACTCTCCTCCTCTTCATCTTCCTCTTCCTCACTGCTACCAAGGTCATCCATTCCCTCGGTGAATTTTTCAAAGTCACGGATGCTCTGGACACTAAAACCCGGTGTTTTCCCAGGGCGGCCTCGGCCCCTCTTCTTCCAGGCTGGACTACTGTCCCCGTCATTATCATACTCCTCTTCCTCAGCAGCACTCAGGGCATCCTCATCGGATCCCTCCAGACCCAGCCCCTCTGAATCTCCATCTCCAGACTCTTCCTCATCAGATATCTCCTTGTCTAAACAAGGGACGAAAGAAGGAAAAAAGATGGATGTTACTTTGAGACAAACACTAGGCAGGATCTTTCATTTCAAATAAAGGACTACAGCATCCACCAAAAAAATAAAATGTATTATTGTTCTCAATTCAATTCAAATATTTATTGTCCATCTACTATCTCTAAAATGCTAAAGGGAGAAGCAAAGATGAACAAAACATGGGTCTTACCCTACGAAAGGTTCTAAAGGGAAAAACGGACCCTTCGAAACTGTAACAAAGACAAGACTTGACAAAGTTTCAATAACCCAGAGAAGGTAGAAATTTTAGGTGTGGGACAAGTAGATTTAAACAAGGCTTTTTAGGGGCGCCTGGGTGGCACAGCGGTTAAGCGTCTGCCTTCGGCTCAGGGCGTGATCCCAGCATTCTGGGATCGAGCCCCACATCAGGCTCTTCTGCTATAAGCCTGCTTCTTCCTCTCCCACTCCCCCTGCTTGTGTTCCCTCTTTCGCTGGCTGTCTCTATCTCTGTCAAATAAATAAAAAATCTTTAAACAAGGCTTTTTAAGAAAGAGGTAGCCTTTGGTCTGGACCTTGAAGAATGATAAGATTTCAAATAATGGAATTAACACTTTTCCCAAACCTACATCTGAAAAAACATAATTTATCATTAACCATCCCAAGTGTACAATCTCTATCACACCAGTGTAGCCTATTTATTAAATACTTACTAAGTAACTATCATGAGCCAGGTGTAGATAAAAGCTAAGAAATGACAAGCAGAATGTAATACCTGTGGGGAGGGGTTCATAGCCTGGTGGGAGTGGTAGATATGCTTGCCAACATTCATATCATTATTGTCATTACAGTGTCATTAGTACACGGTGTACGGAAACGGATCCATCTAACTCTCCTGAAAGGGTGGGGAATTGGCTTCATGTTAAGGAGACATTATAATTTTATTGATTAAACATATGTAACAGCTTATGTGGTAGGTCTTCAGCACTTCTTTAAAGAACTATATATAATCTCAAGACATGGAGAGGACTGTCAAAATATAAATACAAAAACTAAGTGCAAAAATAGCAAAAATTAATCATTTAAGTTCTTTAAATGTGCGCCATTTCTCAGATTAAGGTATATTCATAGAGTAGTAGTTAAGAATATAGATCTTGGGGCGCCTGGGTGGCACAGCGGTTAAGCATCTGCCTTCGGCTCAGGGCGTGATCCCGGCGTTATGGGTTCGAGCCCCACATCAGGCTCCTCTGCTGTGAGCCTGCTTCTTCCTCTCCCACTCCCCCTGCTTGTGTTCCCTGTCTCGCTGGCTGTCTCTCTCTCTGTCAAATAAATAAATAAAATCTTTAAAAAAAAAAAAAAGAATATAGATCTTGGAGTCGGACTGCCTTATCTGAATCCTGGCTCTTCTGCTTACTAGCTGTATGACCTAGAGCAAGTTACATAACCATTCTGTCCCTCAATTTCCTTCCCTGTAAAATGGGGATAAATACTACCAACTTCATAAACTATTGGGAATATCAAATGAAATGATACATGTAAGGATAACAGTAACATCTTTTGAAGACTTGTTGTGTTCCGGTCTCTAAGCACTTAAAGAACTTACCACAATGCCTGACATATGGTAAAAGCCCAATAAATATTTGTCTCACGACTGGTCCTTTTATCACTCTCTAGGCAAAGAACGTGAAATGAGCTTATCAGGTGCCCCCAGAACTTTATCAAAGGCCAAATCATGGGTATCATGACCTGAATGATAGTTTCTTTTATAGTATCTGTGGATTCTCAACATGACACCTCTCTAAAGGAAAAAAAAGATGGCATCCATTCAGTAATCACCATATCCAGCCCCTCCTTTAATCCACTGAGAAACTTATCATGTTTTAAACCTATAAGCTCACATCCTCACATTCTCCGAAGGCTCTTGAAGGGGAGAGGGAAGGATTATGCTATATTTACAATGGCAAAAAATGAGCTTCACAAATTACAATTATACAGTGACCCAATGCAAGACTTGAAAAACCAAAGGAAGGGGCGCCTGGGTGGCGCAGTCGTTAAGCGTCTGTCTTTGGCTCAGGGCGTGATCCCGGCGTTAAGGGATCGAGCCCCACATCAGGCTCCTCCTCTGGAAGCCTGCTTCTTCCTCTCCCACTCCCCCTGCTTGTGTTCCCTCTCTTGCTGGCTGTTTCTCTCTGTCCAATTAATAAATAAAATCTTTAAAAAAAAGAAAGAAAAGAAAAAACAAAGGAAAAGGGTCAAAATCTATGAGTAGCCTGTTCGTCAGATGTCATTCTTTTTCAACATATAGCCCTCTCCAATACCCAATATGCACTGCCTTTTCTCTCCATTTTAGGGTGAACCATTAGGCTAAACATAAGAATTATAGAAACTTAATGGCTCTGAGCTTTAGATTGCTTATGAACTGAAATTAAGTACCTCTTAAGATCCTTTCTAACGCCCAAATCATTCTCTCCTCAGACAATAAGTGGGGGCACACACAGACTAGTCTTGCAGTGACAATCCCAAAAAAAACCAAAAAACAAACCAAAACCCACAAAAAAACACAAATTTAACCTCAAAAAAGTAGGGAAGAAAGGGAAAGTACCATGCAAATGTCTACTCACCAGATGAACCTGGCAGAGTCTGCTCCCAATGGTCCTCCTTCCAAGCTTTTCTAGAGGTAGCCCTGCCAGAATACCTTTTGTCTGTGTCCAAGAGGGAGGCTGATGCCAGTTTTCTAATGTTACCCACCACCAGGAAATCACCTTCTCCTTCATCAAACCTGTCAATCACTCTGGCAGCAGTGGCTGTAGGGGAGGGGTGGGAAAATAATCAGAATCTCCAGGTTAGAAGGAACTTTAATGGTAACCCTATCCAACCCTTTTAACTCACACTCTACAAAATCCCAGCTTCTAGGAACAGGAAACTCATTACCTTTCAAGACAGACCACTACCTTACTGGTCTTCCTGAACAGAAAGCTGACCTCTGCACCTACTAGAAGAACATGTTTCTATGCCTTGGATCATAAAAACGAGCCTAATTCCTCTTCCATTTGTGACAGTCGCTCAAATGTTTTAAGTCAGCCATCTATCCTCACTCCACCCCATCCCTAAGGGAGTTTGCTTATCCTGGCTCAGCTTATCCAAGCTCCTTCAACCAATATTCCTAAGACACGGTCCAGCACTCACATTTATCCTTCCTTATTCTTCCTTGCTCACACTTCTCTGATTCCAGCCTAAAGCAGGATTACTCCCAACTAGACCTTGAACACCAGCTTACAGAGCACCAGTCTCATTCGTCAGCCCCTGAGCAAGTGTCTTGAGGCCTAAGGAGGCATTAACAGCACCACGGAATCCCACTTCTTCCTTCAATCTCCAAGTTAAGTTCTCAGGGACAGGACGTCTTAAAAAAAGGCTGAGACTTCCTTCTCATTTCTAACTCAATACCAGTAAAGGCATCCTGAAAGATAACTTCCAGCCAACTACCAGACCGTGGGTTCCCTGCAACAGACCTCGAAGCCTGAGTCGCCGGGATGCTCCGCCCACCCAAGCACCCGGTCTAGCGTGCGGGTCAGAAAGAAGCAGAAGCCCTCCTCCCGAGCCCGGGGCCGCCCTCCCGGGAGGATGTTTTCCTCTGCGCCACGGCGAGCCGAGAAGGGCAGGCGGAGAAGCCTGGCTGCCGGCCCCGCTCGCGCCGCCCCGGTCTGCCCTGGGCCGGACCCACCGCTCCGCACGTGGCCTTTTCCCAGTCAGGCCTCACCCTCCTCTGGGTCGGCCTCAGGATCCGCCTCGCGCGGGCGCGGGTTCAACAACTGTTCCAGCTGCAGCGCCAGCGGCCCCGCCATCGTCACCAGGTCTCGCTCCGCGCCGCGCTCGTCAGTGTGCAGCCCCGGCCCGGTCGCTCTCTCCTCGCCGGGCCCTGTCGCCGGGAGACTACCGCCCAGAACAGCCAGGGACCGCGCAGAACCCAGCTCTCGCTCCAGCAGGCCACTTCCGGGAGGGGGCGGGGCCAGCGTGTCACTACGGGCGTTGCTAGGAAGAAGGCGGAAGGCTGTAGGGATTGTCGGGGTCCCGGCGCGCGTGCGCGTGCGCGGAGGGGGGGGGCGGGTGTGAGGCGGTCTGGGAGCGCGCGAGGGCACGTGGCCGCCGCTGGCGCTGAACAGACTTTGCAATGCGCGCGACCCTTGTCCCCTTGCATAATATACGCTTCAAGATTTTCCCCGAGATTCACTTAGAAATAAAGTGTGGTGTGGCCATGGCCTATGGTGGCTGATTTAAAAAAGAGAGGGGAGTAAAGGGTAAGCATCTCCAGCCTCAGGTGCGCTTTCGAGCACGCACAGACTGGGACCAAAGCAGGTTTGTCATTTAACAAGTTGGAGGAGTCTGGGGGCCGGGCACACGCCTGTGACCCGTCGTGGTCAGGATTTAAGAATCCTACGTCGGGGATGTGCGTGTGTAAGTGTGAGGCGGACTGTGGGTGTCGTTATTAATAGGAATAATTAGAAATCGCTCCTACTGTTCATAAATAAAGATCAATTCTGTAGTTTCTCCAAGTAGCCTTGTCTTAGGGAAAAGGGGGTGGTGGTGATTGCTCTACTCCATACCCTCATTACTGATATCTGTTCAAAGATGAAGGCATACTCAGACACTTGAAACTGGTGCACAAATGCAGAAAAACTCACGTCTACCATTAGATGGGCACAGGTAGTAGACTCAGAATATAAAGACTTAAAAGGATCAATTTAATTACACCCAGTCACACGGAAAGATACAATCCCTTTATATTCTCTCTCCTTCATGAAGCGTTCCCTAAGTGCCCGCTGTGTGGCAGGCACTGGTAGATGGGATACAAAGATGAGCAAATTAAATTCTCTCCTGAAGGTGATCAGCCCAGGGGGGCAGACAAACTTGTAAACAGAAATGGCAATAACGGATGATGAGGGTGTGTTCAAAGTGATCTATCCTTCCAGCATCTGTTTGAGGTCACCTGTAGAAACCTAGAACCTCCAAAACAGAAACTGTATGAAAAGAGTCCAGAAAAGAGTGTTAAGGGTTCCAGGCCAGTTGGATCCCACAGCCGAACAGCCTAGGAACCCTCAGCTCACCCGTGTTTCCTGTGGATCTTAAGGGAAGTGAGGGTCCCTGACTTTCACAGTCTTAATGTGCCCTCAGGGTCAAGAGCAATGAGAGTCCATCACTTTAGTGAGGCTTATTTCATGTCCCCTTCTTAAGTGGTTGCAAGAGGGGAAGGAGAACCTGTCATAGGATAGACCCCCACAAACAGGAAAGGGAAAAAATGACAGGCTAGGATGGGGACTAAGGCAAAAGAAAACTGCTTTTTATCAGCAGCAAGATAATTCAGGCTAGAAAACAGCTTTGTTTGTTTGTTTGTTTTTGTTAACCTCTCCCCTGTAATTGCAGTCTGGTGCCTGCAGTCTTGGACCTCCAGAGCAAAAGCATGCCCCTCAGGCTGCAACAGGGAACCAGCCCCTTGGGCTTCAAAGGACAAAATGTTTCTCTCCACATTTAGGAAACTACCTCCCCCAATCCTCTTCCCTTCCTATTTTGAACAATAGTGCTTAGAATCCTTGCCTTCAGGGTAAAGAAAAGGGAGAAAAGGGGGAGGGAGGCAAGACAGGTCAGAGACCACTTCTATGCTGTCATGCAAACAGGACACTGGTGGATGATTCTGGGCAGAAAATGCCAAGTTCTGCTTCCCTACTCTCTCTTCTCTGTCCTGGTCCCCACTGACTTGGGAAGACTTTGGAAGTAGGAATCAAGACTACTCTACTCCAGTCACACAGATCCCAGGGCCCCCAAAAAGTTCCTCCTGCTTTCTTAATCCATACTGAGGGTAGGGAGGGGAGGCCAGAGGAAAGAATTCTGGGACTTAATATGCAACAGAGAGAAGTTGAGGCACGGGGTGGGGAGCACCCTCTTAAATGCTCTCTCTAGGGGGCCCTTCCTGCTTTCATTCTAGTATCTTGAGAAGGGAGAAAGGGTTTCCTGTTGGGAACCAGTCTGGAGATGGAGGGTGGACTACAAGAGAGGATATTTCAAAGGCTATACCTCCTAGAAGAAACTTAAGCCTCTGACTGCTCCGGGGATGAGAGCAGATTTGATGGCCAGAGGGATGGCAATAAATGGGAGCACTCTCCAAAAAGAACAGTCCTCTCCAGAGGAGGTCAGAGGGTCTCCTGGTACACAGTTCTCTGCCTGTCTAAAGGCTGCAAAATGACAGACAGATGTAGGAATAGCAGAAGATGGGCAGGGGTGACATTGGATTACCACTCCCCCCCCCACCATTGTCCCAATCAACTTTTCTGATGACGGGGTGTTTCAGGAGTTTAGGAAAACCAGGTTCTTGCCTGCCTCCCTTCTCAAATGCCATCAATCCCCAGGTCCCAAGTCCCTGCCAATGCCAGTCCTGGCTCTCCATGTATAGTTCCCCGACCTTGTCTACCCCTAAAAGCAGCCCCCAATCTCCTCCAGCCTGGGGAAGTTGGGTGGGTGAGCTTTGGCTCCCTAGCCCAGGGCAGGTTGGAACCCTGAGGGCAGATGGCCAGAGGCACAGAGGTGACAGCTTTAAGATGGCCCCAGGGAAAAAGCTAACTGCCAGGCCCAACTGGAGAGGAGACTGCAGTCCTAGGAGAGAGGGGACCGCCTTGGTACTCCTCCACGGCCCTGGAGCCTCTCCTGGGAGCCCCCAGGTGCCGCCTGCGGATGGCTCAGCGCCTCTCTGCGCCTTAGGGCCAGTGCTGCTCTGATGGCAAGAATGGTCCCTGATATTTCTAGACCTCTTCCTCTCAGGAGGCTTCCAATTTGACTGCTAAGCTTTGCCACCTGTTCAGGTATTTGTTAGGGTTCAGTAATACAGAGCCAAGAGCGAAGGGCTGCCCTGTTGCCACGGAGTCCGAGAGATGAAATAAGTCCACACTGAGCGCCCAACTCAAAACGCTTCTTAACACGTACCCGATTCCACAATAAAGCTGCTAAATAATTCAGCAGCCCTGATAGGAAAAATGCAGCTTCCCATAAGCATACGTTCAGTTAAATGAATGTCTTTAAAGGGGATGGCTATAATGAATAAGTTGTCCGTGATTTAATGTATATGAATGCTAAAAGGGCAAAAACAGCCGATCCAGGGATTGCATACAAAGCAGATAAAGAATTGTGCTGCATGCAGAGGCTAGGAGTTTCAAAAGTCTCCCCGTATTTCATAAATTTGGATTTCTGAAAGAACACTGTCAGGTTCCTCCCTGATAGTCTTCCCCATTAGACAAACCGTCATACGGATGCGGTGAAATATTGCTTATTTTAAAGCCTTTCCTGCAGGAAAGATACACTTGGTTGGGTCTTAACAAAATATGAAGATGACAGTGAAAATTACATATCATTTAATGTAAAACCTTTGATTTTTAAAACGAAATAAATAATCCAGACTGCAATCTAGGTGATATAGAAAAGAAATTCGGGAACTCTACTAGCATCTAATATTTAAAACACACACGCATTCCACAGTAGATAAATATTTAAATTCCTTCCATGTTTAATGAAGGCTTGGAAGGGGTTGAAGTACTTTTCAGAATGTATTGGCAACTCCCAGGCGAAATTTGATTTCTATATTGGTTATTTTTTGCTCATCTTTTAGAGAAAGGTAGTATGTCTCTTGTGCCAGGCAAAATAGTTTTTCCTCTAGGAAACTTCAAATGTAACAAACACTATAAAACAACTACTTCACGTCAGTTCCCTGAAAGGGATTAAAGTATTTAATTTCTAGCTTTACTATACATTCATTTTATATTATCTTTTAAACCGCCAAATTAGAGAGCAGGATTATCTATGGGAAGTGAATTGAAACTGAAAAGGACGGCTTCTAACTATATATTTACAGGTAACTGACTTTCCCAAGTCCAGTTTCACATGTGCAGAATTGGGGATAGATGGAGTGCATGGGATCTCATGCCTAATCATACTGGGAGCACTCATTTTTAGCCCTGGATTTGATTTCTATTTCAAATTCTATATTAACTTATCAGCAAATATCTCTTCAACTATATCAGTTAAACCCACAGAATGCAAATCCGTAGTTAATAACAGCAGGAAGCCACAGAGAAAAGCTAGACTGGCATTAGCAAGGGGATTCAGCCACAGCCATGGTAAAAAGATACCCCACTTCTGCCTCTCTTCCTCCAGGCTTCTGAGGGGCCATTCAGCTCCCCAGCAGGCCTCCCCTCTACTTCTTAAAACAACAAATAACACACCGATTATCTAAACATCAGATTTTCTATTTTTATTAAAAACTCACAAATTTATTCAACATGTTTTCTTTCATACAGTGAATGGTCTAATATGCACTGGAGGTCACACAAGCTTAGGTTTATCAGAACAATAAAAGACATATGAGAAATTTAATATATAAAGAAAAAAGTAGCAGCTGTTGACTGCATATTTGACCATAAAATTTAAATATTTTGGACTTTTATTTTAAAGACACAAAAATAAAACCTGTGTGGGTCTATATAAGTCATATTAACAATTCCATGAATGTTCAACAGGACTAAAAATTAGCAAAGATGTTTTTTTAAACCTTGTAACACTTTTTTTTTTTTAACACTTTCTCAGGTTGTGGTGCCAGGCACCTTTACAGTATTTGTGCTATAATTATTCTATTTGGCAAGTGTCTGAATATCATGTTTTCTCTTTGCCTTGTGTAAACAACACCTTTTTACATACTAGCACAGTGAGCTGTGAGCCCTGCAAATCTGTCAGAACATCTACAGGAAAAGAAAATGAACAATTTTGGTTGATTGCTCAAAACATTTTGTTTTTGAACAAGAGGTTTCAAAACAGGATATATTAATAAAACACTGAACTCCTGAATTTAACATTATACGTAAACAGTTGACTGTTTTTAGTTCAATAGTCTTTTTTTTTAACTTTTTTTTTTTTTGTATGTGTGAAGGTAGAATACTTTCTTGTACAGTTGATGTTCAAGTCATTTTACTGAGAGGTCTGGCTGGAGACCTTCCTATCCAGGGTGTGTGTGTGTGTGTGTGTGTGTGTGTGTGTGTGTGTGTGTAGAGCTTTGTGAAGGTAGAAGAGTTGATACTGAGGGCTTTACATTTAGAATTTTGCAATTTTGGCAAAAACAAAAACCAAAAACCCAGATAGGCAAAATATATATATATATATAGTCCCACCTTATGCACAGCGGGTCGGCGTTTCTGAAGCTATAAGAGTTCGTTGTCGCGGTTCCTGAACACTGAGACAACACTAGTGAGAGATTCTCGGAGCCAGAACCCTCTTGGCCGGCCCGGGAGTGGCCCGGGCTGCTCCACCTCCCTCACCCGGCTGTGCCTCTCCGCCTCCCTCGCCGCGGCTCCTGGCGTCACCACTGGCTGTGCGCCCCCGTGGCCGCCGTGGGTGTTCCTGTGCCGCCCTCTGGCCAGGCGCGCGCGCTCGGGGAGTCTGTCCCCGCAACCGGGTCCAGGTGGAAGATGGGGAGAGGTCTGCATTTCCCTTCAGGAACCCCAGTTCTGCACCTTGCCAGCCAGCGCACGGATCCCAGTTCTACCTCCAGGCGGATTTGGATCCTGTTTCTTGTCCCCCTTTCCCATCCGGACTCCCCAGACAGAAAATGGTCCCCGAGGCTGAAGGAAGTGTGTGGGGGGGTGAGTTGTTTTTTTATGTTTTTTTTCTTCTTTTTTCTATTTTTCTTAAATAAAGGTTCATTTCTGTACAACCACCAACTCCGCGGACCGTGCGAGGTCCCGCTACCACACGGCCGCCTCGTTCATTTCGGGGGGGTGAGACAGGTGGTTCCCATAGCTCGCCCCGCCGTTGACCGACAGCGTTGAGAAGGGCGGGCTGGGCCCGAAGACCTCCGCCGACATTGAGTGTAGAGGGCCAGGCAGGCTGGGCTCAGGGCTGGGCGAGTCCCCGGGGGGATGCGCCAGGATGTCGGTGAACCGCTGCGCCTCGCTCGACGGGTGGTGGCCGGGCAGCGGGTGCTCCAGGCCGCCCAGGGGCGTCCCGGAGGGCCCGGACGACGGCACGAAGGGCAGGTCCACTGGCGTCTGCGCCTGCGAGGACGGGGGGCCTTGGGGGAAGAAGTCGTAGTTGCCCCCGGGCCCGTAGTACTCGCCCTGGTAATCTGCGGAGCAGCGGGGCGGAGGATGTCAGGGCTGAGCAGGAAGGACGTGAGAGGCAACACGCGGAACTCGCGGTGGGGGGTCTCCCCCTGCGGGGGCTGGCAGCCGGGAGGAGGCCTGGTGCAAACACTGGAGCTGCTCCCTACCAGACCACCTGCCTCGTTCACCGTCGGGAATTCGGCCCTCGGTCTCGACTACCGACCCCTGATTTACTCCCCAACCTTCTCCATCTCTCCCCCACTCGCCACTTCTCTCAAGAACCAGAAGCGCCTCCCGCACCGCCCCCCGCTTCCAACGAAGCCAACCCCGGCTGGCCGCGCCCTGCCACTCGGCGGCACACTCACCTCCGTAGAAGGAGAAGGGCCCGTTGGGGATGAGCTCGCCCGGCTCCAGGCGGTCCACGAGCGGCCGCATCCGGCGCGGACTGCGGAAGAAGGCGTGGCGCCTGGCGCCCAGCGCGCTCAACTGCTTCATCCTCCGTTCCTTGGAGCGTCTGTTCTGGAACCAGACCTGAAGCACACACGCGCCGAAGTGAGGCCCCGGAGATCCTCCCCACCCCCACCCCCACTTCAGGTGAGCGGCCGATCGGCCCCTAACCCCTCCAACCGCTAGCTCGACTTAGCGCTCCGAGTGTGTGTGTTGTGTTGTGTTGTGTTATGTTGGGTTTTGTGTGTGGGGTTATGTCTCCGAGTAGGGCCGCGAGGGGCGTCCCGGGAGCCAATGATGTACGGGATTCCCGACCGGGAACCTGGACAAGCCTCCCTGCCCGACGTGAGGCAGTTGGAGTTGTTTCCAACAGTCACACTGTCACAGCTTCTGGGGGCTGTACCCACATAGACACTCAGCCTCCCCAAATAGTGTCAGACACACGCAGCTTCCCGTTCACGGTTCCTGGCAGCCCCCTCCCCCGCATGATCGTGACAGAGAACTAAACAGCCTCCTGTTGACACTCAGTCTACCAATGATAGTGACACCCAAACCCACAATCTCCTTTTCAAATCCACGCAAGTCTCCCAGTGCCAAATATACTTATCCACAGCCTCTCACTGACAAGGACACAGACATGCAACCTTCCATTCACTATGCACACGTTGGCACAGCCTCCCAGGGGCCGCAAGGCCTCTGGTGGAGGGCAGCCTGCCTCGGTGCCCAGGCACACTCAGCTTCCCAGGCACGTCTACCACATCCTCACAGAGCCTCCGCAGGTGAACCAGACACCTAACCTTGGGCGGGAGATTCAGGCCCAAATCACATACAGCCCCAAGTCCTCACAACACACTGGCACAGATGCCCAGATGTCCACCTCCTGTCCCTACCCCACTCTAGACCGCCAGAGGCTGAGCTGACTCCAACCCAGGACTCTCCCCTTCAAACCAGGACGCCCCATCTCTCTCTGGAGAAGATGTCTCTGCTCTGGGGCTTGTCTAACTGAGGCAAGAGACCCACGAAGTAGGTGGGGGACACAGAGGATGATCTGTGTTGTGGAGAAGCCAGTGGAACTGATTAATTCTGGCATGTTCAGAGACCTCTGGGCTCCTTCCAAACTAGGTGGGTGGTGCAGAAGAAAGGGTCCTAACTCCCTAGCAGTGTCCAACAATGTCCCCTCCTCCAGCCTCATGCTGAGCTCCCCAGCCCTCCCTCTCTGCCAGTACCATCACCAGCTTCGAATTGGGAAATGGAGGGAGCCTAGGGATTTCCAGATGCCCTACGCAATGGGGCAGCACAGCACAGGTCAACAGGGTAGGGGTGTGTCTGGTCCTCTCCAGTCCTCCCCACTGCAGCCTCCCAGGACGCACTCCCCTCTTTGGGGCTGGGTTGCCCCAGCTTGGCCTGGGTGCCTGCCTAGAGGAGCCATGTGGGTCTGAATGGGAAGGGGGGGAACTGAGTGGCACACCCAGGCCCTGACCTGGATGACACGCATGTTGAGGCCAGTCTCCTGAGCCAGCTGCTCCCGGATATGGCGCGTGGGCTTGGGAGTAGCAGCGAAGGCTGCCTTCAGAGTTTCCAGCTGCTTCGCCTTGATGGTGGTGCGCGGCCCCCGCCGCTTGGCGCCCAGGTTCTGGTCGTCATTCTCGTTGCTGCCCCCTTCCTTGTCCGATACGTTGGCGCTCTCCGAGTCCTTGGCATCATCCTGTGATGGGTCTTGGGAGTCTGGAGACAAACTGGGGTCACTGCCTGTGGTGGCTGCGGAGAGGGAAGGGACAGGTGAGCAGCGGCCTCAGTGGGCCTTCCTCCCCCAGGACCCGTCCGCCCCTAGCGAGCTGGGAATTGGGGCCTCACCTGAGTGGAGACTGTTCTCTTTGGCGACGCTGCTGTTGCTTAGGTAATCCTCTTTGCAGACAAATTTGTTCTCGTCGATGATATAGAGCTCCTCGCCAGTGGAGAGCTGCTTGTTACACATCATGCAGGTGAAGCAGTTTAGATGAAACACTTTGCTCCGCGCTCTCCGCACCAGGTCGCTAGGGGAGATGCCCTGTGCGCAGCCCGCGCATTTGGTACCGAAACACCTGCGGGATGGGAGAGGATGGATTGGCGAAGGGCAGGGGGAGAACAGAGGCCAGGAAAAAGAAGATAGAGAAAGAGAAATAGAAAGTGGAGGAAGAAGAAGAGGAAGAAGGAAAAGAAGAAAGACAGCCAAAAAGAGGCAGAATGCCGATCGAGCAGGCAAAAAGGGAGGAGAGGGCGCGGGGCACCAGTGAAAAATCAGTGAGGAGATACACTTGGTTAGAATGAGAGCGAGGGGCTCGAGCTGCCCTCCGCCCCCCCCAGCCTCATGCCCAGTGTTGTCCCAGAAGAAAAGAGCGCCTGCGGAAGAAGGCGTCAAGGCGGCGATTGGAAGGGGGAGGGAGGCACTTATTTCCCTATTAGATTCAGAGAACAGTCAAATTCTAATTAGAGTTCCATGTAAACGCGTCCCGATTGCCGCTTTTCTCCCCTAGCATCGCTCTCACCGCAAAAGGACCCGCGCGTAGGTTGAGGGTTGACAAGGTCCAGTCCCGCCGCGGGTAAAGAAACAGCCGCGGAGCGCGCAGACGGCTGCAGCTCGGCCGCCGCCACGTTCAAGCCCAAAGCCCAGCCGGCTGGCGCAAGCTAGAGCCACCGCAGGGCTCTACGTCCCGGGCTGCGCTTTGCGGGAGCCAGGCCTCCGAGGCCCACTGGCAGCTGGCACCGTTCGCCGTTCTCCGGTTCGCCTCCAGCCAGTATTGGGGACACCAGGCGCGGCCGGCCGAGGTTCGGAGGCTCAGCCTGCGCTTGCTCCCGGCGATACCAGTCTGCACAGCGCTTTTCTCCATGGTTCCCCGCAATCAGAGACACGCTTCCGGGGGCAGCGTTGGGGACAGAGCGTTCTGAGCCTCTGAGCAAAGCGACCCGGATGGTTTCGCACCCCCACCCCCTCCCAGTTTGATCTGTCACCAAAAACTCAGAGGAGAGCAGAGACCAAGTCAACCGAGTAAACTGGGAGGTTTCAAACCAGTACAGAGGAATTAAAATTCGCATTTGCTCCTGTTCTTCTCAGTTGACTTTTGTGTTTGTGTGGGTTTTGTGGTAAGATAGTACATTTAAGAGAAAAAATTAAAATGCTAAACGAAGGAGGGGCGCCTGGAGAAGTCCCGGCTCAGGCGAGCCAGGCCTGGGTTTTTCCCGGTTTCGGCAAGAAGGTGGGACAAGGGGACGGCGGGCAGTGCTTAGGAGATCTCCGAGCAGAGCCTCCGCCACAAAGCCGAGGTTCACATTGGGCGGAGGCCGATCCTCCCGCCAACCCAGGCAGCCTCTAGGCGGAGGGGAAAGGTCTTCCCGGAGGCTGGAGCCCTGGGGCATTTCACAGGCACGGTGCAGTTTGCCCAGGCCAGCGCTTGGAGGCCGGTCGGGGTTTCAAGAACACCGTGGAATGTGCACCGTAGGCATTAGGGCAGAGTTTTTCCCTTTCGCCGCCAAAGCAAGGGACTCACACACTCCAACGCAAAAGCCTCGGCACTTCCCGCCAAGATCTTTTGGAGATGGAAAGCAGTGGCATGGATCTAGCCCGGGCTTCTAAGCTTAGCCAGGAGGGCGAGCAACCTGGGCGGCTCGGAGAATGCAGTTGCTGGAGAGCTCTGTGAGAGGGGGAAAGACAGCAGCTGGGGTTACAACCCCCAGGGCTGTGCTGCCTCCTTCTAAGCTTGGAGGGGCTCCTGGGCTCAAGCCCACTCGCACCCTTTCTTCCCAGGCACGTGCAGCTAAGCCGAGACCCACAATTTTCAGGACGCAAGCAGGGCCGTGTCCCGGGCGCCCAGCACGCCAGCTGGCGAAGAGGTGGGTGCCTGTGGGACTTGGCTGCCCTCTCCAAGGCTGCTCCTAACGCGGTTGCTTCGGCCACGCTGACCTCTGATCCGAAGCTGGCCGGGAAGGGCCCGCAGGGAGGGAGCAGCAGAGGCGCGCCAGGGAAGTACTCACCGGAAAAAGTCGTTCTTGCAGTAGAGCTTGCCTTCCCGGGAGAAGCACTTCTCGGTCAGGTTGCATTTACATTCACAGCACTGGACGCACTTGACATGCCAGGCCCTGTCCAGCACGTTCAAGAGGAAGCGGTCCAGGATGGGCCTTTTGCAGCCGGCACAGTGCACCATGGTCTTTGGTTTGGTCGGGTGAGGCCGGGAGAGAGAAGAGCAGGTAGAGCCTAGGGGATGACTCCTGAAGACGTCAGCAAGAGCTCCCAGCCCCTCCAAAAAGAGGAGACACACTGGGGGTGCAAGCCAAAACCTGCACCAGGAACTCAAAAGGGGGTGAAAAGGAGGCCGATGGGGAGCGGAGGGCACCTCAGTGGAGTGTGCAGCCTGGGAGTCCCAGGGCCCCGGGGCACAGCAGCACCGCTACAGCTCCTGGGGCAAGGAAGAGTCTCTGGTGGGGGAGAAAGCGACTCTTCTGCCCAGAGCCCGCGGAGGACTGAAGGTCACTGAGAACGGCTACGGGAACAGAAATAAATAAAACGGAGTCGGAGAAGGAAGAGGAGGACGCAGCGAGCTCGGGTTGCAGGGAAAGAGCCGTGGAGTTCTCTTGGGCTTGAGGTAGAGCTGTCAGAAGTCAAAGTGCATCTGCTTTTGTCAGGGTACGAGGGCGGGTGTGTGTGTGCCGGGCTGCCTGCCACCGACCGGGATTTCCCCTCTTTTTTTTTTTTTTTT
>NC_048230.1:10757828-10773384 GCF_002007445.2 Ailuropoda melanoleuca
GGCAGGCCAAGGGACGAGGGGGGAGGGAGGGAGGGAGGGGAAAGCAGGAGGAAGATCTCGTTGTTGATTGTTGTTGCTGCTTAGATTCTCCCCGTATGGAGAAGTGTTTGTGTCAATCGTGAACGCAGAGGGACAACTCCAAGCGGACGCAGCCAGGTGCGCTTGCTCGCTCCCCACCGCCCCAGTCCCGTCACCTCCGCCTGTGGCCTGCCGGGCGGCCTCCGTGTTTTCGGAACGGCCTTCCCTGCTCCTGGACTCCTTCGGGGAGGTGACACGCTCTGGCTCCTCACCGCGCCTGGCTGTGCATCGTGGCTCCAGTCACAACTCGCGGCCGCCTGGGCGCGCAGCCCCGCATCGCTCGGCCCGCGCTCCGGCTGCCTGCGTCCAACCCCAGAGTCGCTTGACTTTCTTTTCCTTTTCCCCTTTTTTTCGTTGTGGTGGCAAATCTGGGTTTCCTTTCTAGCCTGTTTCCTTCCTTCCTTCCTTTTTTTTTTTTTTCTTTTGCGGCGGGAGGAGTCGGGGGGAGGGGAAGTAGCTTGGAGAGCTTTGAAAAAACGTCCTGGTGCAGCAGCGACAGTTCTGCGCGGCTGGAACAGCTCAGCAAGGGCCGTTGCCGTCGCCGCCCAGGCCGCAGTTCGTTGCTGGCCGTCCCCGGACAAGCGTCCCTCTGTCCCTGGTCTCCTGGCCCAGTCCGCCGCCCTGGCGCGTCTCTCCCCGGCTCCGGCGGCTCGGTCACTGCTCCTGGCTGTTGGCTGAGCTCTGGAAGCCCCCTCGCCTTAATGCAGCGCCCGCCGACGTCACCGCGGCCTGCGACCAATCAGCGGCTCGCGGTCCCTCTGTAAACCATTCTGCATCCCCCGGCCCGGGAGAGTGCCGGGAGACCGCGTTTAGAGGATCAGTGGCGGCTGCATCCGCGGCCCGGCGCGGTGCGGGCGGCGGGCAGCGAGGTGCCCGAGCCCCTCCTGCTCCGGTAAGGCCTCGGTTTCGATGGGAAGGACTGAGAGAGCGCGGGGGTAGGCGCAGGCAGAGCGCAGAGTACTGTTGGAAGGTGGGATTATTCCAAGGTGGAGCCTTGTCGAAGGTTAGGGTGCTGCTGGGTCCGGGAGCTCCGGCGGCCCTGGTGAACTGCTTGACTTTGCAATTCAGCGGGTGTTGGGCGTTTTTTTGTTTCCCCCTCCTTCTTCTTGCTTTCTTGGCCTAGAAGTTTGTCCGGAGCACAGCGCGCATCTTAGCGGGAGTGGGGGAGGGAGGGCCACAGAATCCTCCTCCTTCGGTCCCTCCGTGCCTCCTCCCCCAGTCCATCCAAAGTCCACAGGGTCTAGGTCTCCGGGAGATCTGGGTGTCTGTTCCCTGCGGCGCGGTCTTGGAAAGTTGATTCCGGCGGTTTCCTGGTGGGGGCGGGGGAGACCGGAGGCGCGGCGCCGGGGTGGGGGAAAGGAGTGGGTGGGGAAGCGCTTCGGGTGAGGAGTTGCAACCCAGGCGAGAAGTTGTGAGAAAACTGTGATCCGGAGACATCTTTTACATACAAAAACAAACGGCTAGGCGGGAAACCGCAGGGCATCAGTGGAGGCTGGCGGGTGGTCGTAGTGGCAGTGGGGAGCAGGGACGTCTGGGACTCCACCGAGAGGCTGCAATGGATTCGGGTGTGCAGCGCTCGGGCTGAGTGGGCCCGGCTTGGCTTCTCATCCTCTCCTGTTCTAGGCTCCGGGCTAGCTTAACGAGACAACCGCAGACCACACCCCCTGTAGTTCACTCCTCAGGGAGCCCTTACCTCCCTAATTCCGAACATAACCTCGGGACCACTGCCTAGGGGCAGATTATTCCAAACTTGGAGTTCAGGTCCAGGTCCTGAGTACCTTAGCCTCGAAGAGTCACTCTGGTTTCCTGACTTACTCCAGTCAAACACCAAATTCCGTTTCGATAGCACCATTTCTGTGCTAAACCGGGATTTTTCGTGAGGTCTGAAGGTGGCAGGGCTGGGCAGTCCTGTTTTTGCTCCTCGTATTTTGGGTTTTGTTTTGTTTTGTTTTGTTTTTTGGAGGGGAGGGGGTGCTAAGAAGGCGCATTCAACCCTAGTGTGGAAGAAAATAAGGATGGGCAGCTAGCCAGGTCTAGCGGGTATTTTGGAATTGGCCTTTCGATCCCACTCGTGGTGCGGGACTCGGACATCCCACACAAGGGCCCGGGACTAAGTTGGGGAAAATGCGCACTGAAACGCGATTGCAATGAACCTGAGCCGGCCAGCTCTTTTTAAATGGAATACCCTCTTCGGACGAACCGGGAAGCCGCTACAGAAAATTTCGTTTGCGCTCTGCCGGAGTGGAGTTTTAGGGCTTTGCCAACCCCCCTTTCCTGCCTTCAAGCTTCTTTTTTTCGCACCATCCTGCAACCCCGAGGCCGCCGGCAGCCTCCACCTTGCCTCCCGCGTCACCTTTTCATTGGAAGCCAAAGCCGAGGTCCGGCGTGCGCCTCTTTGGCGCTCCGCCCATCCAGACCTCTGCGTGCGGGGCCTCTAACATCTTCTCCGCACCCTCTCCAAAAACACCTGGGCTGGGGTTCCCCGCTGCGGGGAGGGCGGAGTGTTGCGGACGGTTCTCTCTCTCTCTCGAATCAGCCCCCTCCGTGGGCCTCTCTCAGGTCAGGAGTAAGAAGGGGAGGGCGGTTCTCCAACCCCGCAGGCCGGCTTCGCGAGATCCGAGTAGGTTTTTGTGCTCCTCCCGCCCACCCGACGCTCTCAGGAACGAGCCGATCCGTAGCCAGTATTCCAGCTCCAGCGGACGCGCTAGGAGCTGCTTGGCTCAGGGGACCCCATCTCCTCCACCCCGGGCCCGAGGTGCCTCCCCAGCCCGCTGCGTTGGATGAGACCCGCCGGGAGGGGCTCGTCCAGTCGATAGGTCCCCCCCCCCCCCCCCCCCCCCCGCCCCCAGCTGTCCTGGTTCTCGCCGCTAGCGCCCTCGACCCAACCGCCCCTTTCTGGAATCTAAAGCCGACGGAGTCCCGAGTGGCTCAACCCCCGCCCCCGTCCCAGCTGGGCTCCTTCTCATGCAAAGCAGGGGGGCCGCGGGGGTGGAAGGCGGTCGGCGGAGACCCACGGGGCGACAGCTGGACCCGGCTTCGGGCCCTTCCTGAACCCAAGGCCCGCTGCCTTCTTTCGGGTGGACGGGGGGGGGGCTGCTCCACCCGTTTGGGGGTGCTGTGATCTTGGGACCTCGACGTAGGGGAAAGAGGGCCCCTCCCTGCGGGCGGACTAACGCGATAGGGGAGTTGAGGACGAGAACGGGACTCGGGTTCTGGGGCTTCAGGCTCTGCTTGTCCCTGTGTCCAGATGGTTCAGTAAACAGGTCTGCGGGAACCAACCCCGGCGTCTACCAGGGAGTCCCGGAGCGCAGCTCTAGGCGCTCTTCTGGGCTCCCGATTCTGGGTCTAAAGTCCAAATTTAACGCCTCCACGGCGACAGCACACTATATTAATGTGGTTTTTTTTTTTTTCGTTTCCACTGAGCTTTTATTTTAAAATGTATTTGGTCGCCAGTCATGGAGAGAAAACTGACCCAGCTTTCCAAATTAGCCGGCTCTGAAGGCTCTCAGCCCAGCTCTGCATTTAAACCAATGGCTGCTCCGCGAAGAGCACCAACCTTCCCTTCTCACCCTCACCACCACACTTACTGCCGGCGTCCTGAAGTACACACAGCGCTTTCCCACCAAGGACCTCCAAGTAGCACAGACCCACAACCACGCACACTGCCCCCAGGGCACGTAAGCTCTAGGCGGTGTGCTCTAGGCGGGGTGCAATTTCGCCGCCGAGTCTTCCCTCAGCGGCCGCGGAATCCTCTCCACCTCATCCCCAGGCTCTCTTGGAAAAGGCCCCAGAGGGGCCAGGAAGCGACTTTCACAGCACGAGTTTCCCGTCTGAGAAGCGCCTTGAGGGTCCCGAGAGGCGGCACCCTACTGGGGAACTGGGGACGGAGGGGTTCTGCTAGCCCTCCCCGGACGCCCTGCAGTTTTGGGGGGATTGATGGCGCCCCCTCCTGCATCCGCTTTCCTTCCGTGACCTCCGTGGTTCCCAGCCCCAGATCGCCTTGCTCCCTGACGTTCCCGAGTGGCTCGCGTGGCCCAAGGACCGGAGCCGGCCCGGCACGGTCAGCTGCTGTAGATGCGAGAGCGGCGACCGCCCCTGGCGGCTCCCCTCCCTCGCCCAGCGCGCTCCTGTGCAGCCCGCCACCCCCAGAAAAGCCCGGTGAGGCGGTGAAAGGAGGCACCTGCGGTGGAGCGGACTCTAGGCAGTTAACAGAGCGGGGCTTGAGGCACCGGGCGCAACCAGGCTCGCGGGTGCAGGCAGAGGGAGGAGAGAGAGAGCGAGAGGGTCTTTTCCAGGGGTCCCAGAGTCCGCATAACGCAGAGACTCGGTAGGACGCCGCAGATGGCGACGCAGGAAACTTTGGCCCTGGGCACTTGAATCTGATCCTACGTCTCGGGCTCTCTCCTTTCCCTCCCGCTTTCGCTCCTGACTCAGGTTGCCTTACTCTCACTCCATAACTCACTCCTGGAAACTCCCTGTGTGCACCACTTTACAGTTTATATCACTCTCTCCCCTGAACCACATAGTACGGGAGGTGAGGGGGGGGGATTAGTCATATCTCCTTTTTCCTGGGAGAGAAACCCAAGTTAGGCGGTTGGTCCGAGATCCCTGGGCCAGTGCACTATGGAAGATGAGAAATTTGGGGTGGGGGCATGTCACCTTGCACCGCTGTGTACTTTGCCCCAGCGGTAGTTCCCAAGTTGGGGATGGGAGGGGGTGGGGGACCGCGAGGCCGGGAAAGGGCAGCATCCGGCCGGGGCTTCACGGTGTGCGCTCGGGCTGGGTAAACAAGGCTGGCTTCCCACGGGGACTGGGGCCGGGGGGAGAGGGACCCCGGGCTTGCGGGGGAGAGGAGGTCAAGCGTGGCGATCTCAGATGCAAGGCAGCGCCGCGGAGCTGAGACCGGTGGTGGGTAGTCGCGGAAAGGAGAGGGTGAGTGGAGGAGGCAGGGGAGAAAGAGGGAGAGAGAGACACGGAAGTGAGGAGAGACGACAGGGAAAGGGAATAAGGACCGAAAACCAGGGGGAAAGAAAAGGAATGTGGAAAAGTAAGCAGGGATAAAAGGAGGGAAGACGCATTGGGGGAAATGCGTGGAGTAGAGGAAAAGAAACAGAAGAGACCCAGAAAGACACCCAGCGGCATAAAAGGCGGCGGGGAGAGGCGCGCAGCCAGGCACCCTGCAGGCGCTGGGGGGACATCCGGCGGGACTCGTGAGTGCGCGGGTGTATGGCAGTCGCGTTCGTAGGCGGGAGAAAAGGAGGCGGCATGTTTGGTGGGCGACTCAGCGCCGGTGGAAAAGCGTGTGAGCGGCTCTGGGCAGGAATCCAACAAATAAATAAAACGTCTAAGACGGCGTGACAACAATGTGTATTTGGGTGCGTGCCCATGTTCCTCTGTCTGAACACACACTCACACCCGGTAAGGAAGACAAACGGGGCTCGTGCCTCAGAGTAATTAATCCTCTCACTAATTGACTCTCTCCCCTTACCTGATGGTAGTGGTCACTGCAGATATCTGGAGAGATATCAAAGATGGGGGGAGAGAGACCCCTAAAGCTAACCACGTTTGGGACTAGGATTGAGTTCTTTCTGGATTTGGCAGCTTTAAGCCCCCTCCCCTTTGGGGGGGCAGAATTCAATAGATGCTCCTGCCTCATCAGCCTCTCCGTGTTTACATTCATAAAGATCTAATATTAGGGGTGGCGGGAAACTGTCCACAAACACACTGAAGCCTGTCATCCATCTCGGAGGCTGAAAGGCACCCACTGACCCTCTGCTGGACATTTCCTACCTTGAGGCAACACCAAAGTTCCCCCTCCCCTGCTGTTCCTCCAGGAGCCCAGGCCCTGCACCCCCTTCTTCCAGTCATGACTTAGTCTTCCCAGGGCCTGGGATGTGTCCTGCAGTCCCTAGTAGATAGAGCAGGTTTTGAATGCGTTGGGAAGCAGCCTTGGGTAGATGGAGGGAGACCAGCGGAAGGGATGAGGCGGAAGGGATGAGGCCGGGCAAGGATGGGAAGAAGCTTCTAGAAACAAACCCAACTCAGACACAGGTAGAGACATACAGAAGCACAGAGGAGAGCAGTGCACCTGGCAAGAGCGAGGCCTCCAGGGACAGAGGAGAAAAAAGGTAGACACTGCGCAGGGTGGGAGAGAGTGTCAAGTATGTGGGAAGGCGGGCAGATGACCACGTCTCAGTGACTGTGAAGGGGACAATTCTATCTGTGTGCGAGCATGGGGAGGGGCCCCTCTTACTTTCTCCCACAGCACCCTCAGTTCTCAGGACTGAGAAAGAGGCAGGGGTAAGGTTGTTGGACTTGGATCAACTCCTTGGTAGCTGAGCTGCCCAGAAGGGGCCCAAGGCCCACAGTTGGTTTGATGATGCGGCTTTGAGGCTTGGGTTTGGGAGGTGAATGTCAACTCTCACCCCTTTGAGGTGGCAGCTCTGCTCTGCTGCACTCCTCAGAGGCTAAATAAATAATTGCTGAGTTGCATAAACCGCTTAGCCTGGAGAGAAGGAGGAGTAGGGAAGGGCAGCTCCCCAGAAAAAAAAAAATCCCCTTCCCTCCCACCCCCCACTAAACACATTCTTAATTGTCCTTTGGGAACATTTGTACATTTGACCAAAGCAAATGCCCAAGCAGTAACAGCAAAATTCGTCATAGGGGCTGGCAGTCCTGAGAGAGCTAGGGGTCTGGAAAGGGGGAGGCGGGAGGCATGGCGGGCATGTCTGAGAAGGTAAGAAACTTGGCTCTTCCCTCCCTGTCTCTGTCATGCTGTAGAAAGAAAGTGAACAAGAGGAATAAAGTTCCAGAGGAGAGAAATAGAAGGACATATAAAAGGCAAATCCAAACCAGAAAGGAAAGAAAGTGAAGAAGAAAGAAAAAGGGGGGGCGGGGAGAGAGACGTGCTAATAAAAAAGGGTGAAGGCGGCCCCAGGAGGCTGGGCCTCGTCCCAAACCATCGGTCTTCATTGTCTCCGTGTGTGCAAAGGCAACTCCGGCATAAGGAAAAGCCACTATTGGAGCCGCGGCTTTATTTTATATCCTATACATCAGGAGGGAGGCAAAGCTTTATTTTCGCCAAGAGACAGATATTTTATTTCTCTCTTACGGTTTTATGTGTGAGAGATGTCAGGTTGCCGCAATGGATGGCTAATGCATAGGCAAGAGGAGGCCGTGTTGGTATGCTGTGTGTCATGGGGTCTTGGGGGGGTGAGCGGGCCTGGGATTTAGGGCTGATGGGACACTCTGGGGGATTTCTGCTAAAACATCTCTCTTCATAAATCCAGAAGCATGGTCAGCTCAACAGGGAGAAGAAGGAGTTTTAGAGGGAAAAGAGTTGGGCTTAGAAATAAATGAACACACAAAGGAGCCGCTTCCCTTCTGACGGGCTGGGGCAACAGGGTGGGCAAGGTGGCCCAGTGGAAAAGCAGAGACCCACATCCAAACACATGCACATCTTGGCAGGGAAGTATTTTCCTACAGAATCCACTGTCATTGTGCTTCCTTTCCCTGTTTTCTATTTTTCCACCCTTTTCTTCCCTCTCTTCACCAGAAATCTTTTTTTTTCCCCACCTCCTCCGAGCCTTTGGGGGAAAGTGCTATTAATTTGCAAATCATCTGATCTGTGAAAGGATCAAGATGCCTGTTTTTCACCGCTAAATCCAATGTCTTGGGTGGACACACGTATGCACACGTGAGCCCGTCATGCTGAGAATACTGGGAGTGGAGGTGCCAGATTGGAATCCGCGCTTCCCCCTGGGGCCTACAGCCGAATTAAGCCTTAGATCCCAGACTGCTTTAGGTTCATGTTTTTGAACCCAGAGAGAAGGGGGAGAGGAGCGGACAAAGAGAGAGAGGGAAGTGTGTTAATTGATGTGTGCCGTTCAGGACTTGGACTAGTCTCCCTACTCCCAACCCCTCAAACCATTTCTTCCAAGAGTTCCAAGAGTTCTATTCATTCTCAGGTCCTCCTCTTCTAATGTTGTGATTTCTTTCTATAACCACTGTGGACCCAAAAGGTGATTATGCTCTTTTCCTCTTTCCAGGGGATGACAGGCGGCACTGGATCTCTAGACAATGAACATGGGGGGAACCAACCATGCTGTCCTTAGCTGTGGCCTTTGGGGAAGTGATTGAACCTTCCTGGGCCTCAGTTTCCCCACCTGTATTAGGCTAAATGCTTGCTAAGGTCCCTTCCAGCTCCGACGGAATGAGATAATGTGGGAAAACATTTTGTAAACGCTAAAGCCAGACGAATGCCAGGGATTATTATTATGATTCTAATCAATCCTCTTTTCTCCACATGGATCTTGGCTGTTTAGGGCCAGCAAGCAGGCTAGAGGGCTGAAAGCAGGAGAGCTTAGCGGAGATGGAAAAGCTCTGTGGACGGAAAAAAACCCTGCATCTCCAGAACCATTCTGTCTCTGTGTACCCTCCCCGGGGCCTGGTGGGAAGGGGTGGGAAGAAGAGGAGGCCTGACTTGGTACGACCCATTGCGGTCTGCATGGAGGCCGAGAGTCTATTTCTTCTCAAGCATCATTTGTCTCCAAGTGATTGATATAGGAACCTGATGTCGAAGGTGATCTGCGATTGTTTTTTTTCCAGGAAGAAAGGAAAGAGCAAGGTGTAGCTGATTAGCACGTTAATTATTTCAGTATCCCAAGGGTTCCAGTGTGGTGGTAAGTTGTCCAGCCCTGGTGTAATTTCACAGTCCATGCATTTCCTGGTGAGCACCTGGGGTGCCTGGGTCTGTCTCTCCCTCCATCCACCTGCCTCATGTCTTCTTGACACACCTGGGGAGATGGGCAGGGCCGAGGAGGTTGATGGGACAGTGCACACGCTTGGCCTAGGCTGCAGGTGGGAGGCCAGCAAGAGATCAGAGTGGAGGAATCCTCTACGGCCACTGAGTGTTTAATTATCTGGCCTTTCCTTTTTTTTTTTTTTTTCCAATCTTTTGTTTAATAAATATTAGTGAAGCAGATTATCAGAAAGTGGAGGAGGTGTGAGGTTATTTTCCCCACACTTGGCGTGCAGAGCCATTGGGTACGAGGGGCCCTTTGGCCTCTTCCCTGCTCCTGGCCCCGGCCAATCTCTCCAGCGCTCAGGTTTGGTTTCTCAGTTCTGGCCTCCACTTGGTCTGTGGCCGGCTCCTCCAGTCTGACTTCAGATCTGATTCCCTCTTGGGGGAGGGGAGGGAGGAGGGTGTGGTCAAACGGAGGCCTCCCTCGGAGAGGTAAGTTGGGGATGCGAACATGAGCCCCAGAATGAGCAGCTTCTGCCACTCTCTGCTCCCTGGGCTGGTAGGACCAGCCCCCTGCCGCTCCTCCTGAGGTGGACTGAGGGAGGGCTCTGCCGTTTACTTAAGACTGGTCCCATCTGCTCAGACTGGCCTTTCATAAGGGGAGGGATTTATGCAGTGTCCTTGTGCACAGACCTGGGATTTGCCTGAAAACCTCGGGCCTCTGAGAATACTGCTGAACGCTAGAATGTTCAGGCACGGAGATGATTCATGATTTGTCTGCATGGACAGGATGTGTGTCTGTGCGCGTGTGTCTGTGTGTGTGTTGGGGAGAGGCACAAACATTGATGGGTGCTTTTCACCATTCCTACTTCTCAATCCAAACATTAGGAAACTTCTTTTTCTATATTTACTCAGGAGGCAGCCCACGGCACCAGGCTCTGGAGAGCCAACTTCTTGGCTTCAGCGGTGTGAAGATGATCCAATACTTTTTTGGTGTTAGCATTCAGCGGTCCCCCGGGCAGGCTGGCTGATGTCCCTGCTGGTGGAAAGGGGCTGGCGGGTATCTGCAAGTGTGGTTCTGATGGCCGCTTCACTGCGGTGGCAACTGCTGGGTGAACTGCTCCTCCAACTACTTCCGGCTGTCTTCCCCTTAGAGGCCTTGGGGCTCGCGGTAGCGGAGAAGTTAGAGAAACTTAGGACACAGGAAGGCAGGTGTCAGGAGCTCCTTGGCTCAATTTTGGTGCCACGCCAGAATGAAGCCCAGGGCTGGTAAACAGACCCCATAGAGCAGGGTTCGGGGGTTACATGTGGGATCTTCGCCCTGGTTCCTGGGAGATTCAGAAGGCCTTTTCAAGTTGTGGAAAGACCTACAAATTCCATTTATTCATCATCTTTGGAAAGTAAATGCAACCTCTTTTCATTGCCCGCTGGCTCGGAAGGTGCATTTTGGGCCTGTATGAGCCTCGTGTGTGGTTCTTCCATTTTCTTGCTCATGTTCGTTTGGACTTCCAGGTCTCCAGTTTTCTTTTCCCTCAGGCCATTCGTGATTTAGCCAACAGCCTAGGCCAGGGGGCGGCACAGATCTTGAAAGGTGGGCTTGGCAGGCCAGTAACTACGTGGAAGCTTGTTCTCATTTGGGCTCAAGGGACAATCCGGCTACCCCTTAAAAAAGAACCATTTTTGTGACTCTTTTAACGAAGGATTTATTACTAATTTGGTAAGTCCAGTGCTCTTTTTCACTCACTCTGAGTGAATAACTTTGTCGGTCAACCCCGAGGGTCTGTGGAACCTATACAAATGCTTCCGTTGGTCTCCCAGTTTTCACACGTGCTGGGGCTTGGGGCCGCTTCTGACAGACTAGGGAGAAGCAGAGACCTTCCAGAGACCGGGTCTTGGAGCGTTATCTCTTCCCTGCCCCACCCTCCGGGTTATCTGTCTTTATGGTGCAGAGACCTCCTAGGGAAGTGCGAAGGGCTGGGTCTTAATCAGGTTGGGGGGGGGGGAAAGAAGGGGAATAAGTTGAGCTCAAAGAAAGTGGGGAGGGGTCGGATGTTAGAGGACCCTCCTGTGTTGCACCTCCTTTGTATATGACGGCCTGCAGATTCCGCACTGGCTGCAGTCATCTACGGCGTCTAGGTCGGCACTTGCCAAATGCCGCTCGGCCAAAACAGTGTTAAATAAAATCGTAAGAAATGCTACCGGGGCTCACATGGGCTATTTAATTCTATCAATGATAAACAATATTAATATGTGGCATTTCAGCTGACGCAGTATCATGTTTCATTTACATATGCCGAGATATATTTAAGCATGAAAGATAGAGTTTTCCAACGCATATATTTCCCAGTGATTACTTGGAAGAAATGTGATGGAAGCTGCAGAAACCTCTTCTCTTTCCACATAAACTTGCCCCCTGCACCCCCAGGCTGCCAATCGTACATTTCCAGAGCCGGCCAGCCCCCCACACACTGTCACAGGCGGGCCTCCACCTGTGGATGTAAATGTCCAGGCTGTAAGTGGAGATCCAGCTGGATGCACGCATATACAACAATGTACATATGCGTAGCGCATTTTAGAGCCCTGGGCGCTTTCACACATGTGGTCTCACACCGTGCTGCGTAAACGGATGCCGAACGCGCAGGCCATCCCACAGGTGGACAGTCATATGCACACATGGAAGTGTTCTCACACGAGCGCCCCCATGCAGGGGACTCCTATATATGTGTGCATCTATGTACACGTGCACCTTTGTACACACGTCCTCCCACACCCCTGCTCTGGGGTGTCCAGCGACAACACTCCATCTGGCCATGGTGTTGCAGCTGCCCCGTTACTCTCGGAGGCTTCAGACCTGGTGGACAGTATTTGAATTGGGTGTTTGTCCTGTATGAGCCCTGAGGCCTTCAGAATGGAAGGCCAGAAGGAATGGGGTCAAGATGCCAGCCTGCCTGGCCTCTGATGAAACTAATATGAAACTGGGGGGGGGGATGGGACGAGGGGGTGGGTAGCTGGTCTCTGCAGCTAGGGACGCCTCCACAAGACAATCGATGTTTTATTTGCTTGTTTAATGTTAGGATACCTGAGTGGCTTCTGTGGTCCTGTTTCTGCTGCCACTTGTCTGTGTGAGCCTAGGTAACCTTCTCTCTGGGCCTCACTTTCTGCCTCTGTAAAGTGAAGTATTGGCCCAGACCAGGGGTTCTCAGTCCTGGGTACACAGTAGAATCATCTGGGGAGTTTTTAAAAAAATACAGACACCTGGGCTCCATCCCAGACCAATGAGATCAGACTGTCTGGAGGTGGGTGCCCAGCATCTTATGTTTTTAAAAGCACCCCAGGTGATTCTATATATTGAACCAATGTTGAGACCCACTGGCCTAGATAGTCTCCAAGGCCTTTCTAGCCCTAAAACTCTGTGCTCTGGAGGACTTTATATATATATCTAATATATATATAAATATATATATATATATATATACACACACACACCCTGCTGGGCACCAGGGCACTCTGCTGAAAGTTCTGATTCACTGGCTGACGATCCCACGAAGCCATTAAAATCATCTTTCAGTTTCGGAAGTGGATCATTTTTGAACAAACTATATGGATCCTGGAAAAACTCATGCCCGTGTTTCCAGGTGTCTCTTTGTTTCCTTCTTTGTTCCAATCCCCCCTCTCTCAGACTCTCACTCATCAAACATTAATTATATGCCACATATGCAAATGCTATAAGCGGGTGCCTGATCACTGATAGAAACCTTGCCACCTGCCCATATTTTATGTCTAGCTCCCCACCCAACCTGGCGGGTGGCAGAGTATTTTTAGTAGGGTAAATGATAAGGCACAGGCCCCGGGGGGGGGGGATGTTTTCTCCCTCCCCCAGCTCTGAGTCAGGGAACAGCAGCCCCTCGGCCCATGCCCCAGTTCTGGAGGCTGGCGAAGTGGCTGAAGAAAGCCTTGAGCTACGTGTCCTAGAAAGCTGCTGTCAGACTCGGGCCTTTGGGAATCCTACCTTAATGTTCTCCAACAACCGTTCCCCAGGCAGAGCCAGTCCTCCTTGAACACAAATCGGCTCGTGGTCCCGCACCTGCCAGAGGAGGCTGAGCCCGGCTGGGGCGCCTCAGCCACGTGGCAGGTGGAAGGCCGAGCCGGGAAGAGTGGGCTGCTGGCCTGTGGGCCCTTTCTCCGGTGGGGGATGCTGGTGAGAGGAGGGGCAGGTGGGGACGGTGGAGGACAAGGGTTCATTCTAGACGGAGGGCCTCCACTTCCGCCTCCGTGCTATCACTCCCCAAAGTTGATGCCCCCCCCCCGCCCCGCCCCGAGAAACTCATCACTGGCCGGTTCTCTCTCTCTCCCACTCTCTCCCTCTCTCTCCTCAGCTCCACTGGCCGGCTGACAAGACAGGCTCGGCTGGATTGATTTTCCCCTGAAGGTGTTTGGACTAGTTTTCCGTAGGGAAGTCGTTCTAGCGTGCCGGCTGGGCAATGGAGGTCGTGATGGGGCCTGGACCTCTGTAGTTTCAGCTCTACATCTCCCGTCCACGCATGCTATTTCTCCATTTGCCTCTGACCTCCCCCCCCCCTTTCATTTTGTCCCTGTCCCCCTGATGACATGCCAAGTCAGACCTCTGCCCCCAGGGGAGCCTGCACATAGGGTGGGAAAGGTGGCTGATCCCAGCGGACACCTCGGGCTGGGCTACCCTTCCTCCTCTCCCCTCACTTACCCGGCATGGAGGGCAGGCCTGTTGCTAAGGACGGAGCCCCAGACACTGCACAAGATCCTCGGATTCCAAATCTAGAGCCAGAGCCCAGCTTCCCACGCCTGCGCCCCTTCCCAGGGCCGACCTCCCCTTGGGCCTGGGGAGCATCACACCCCAGGACGTGATGGATTCCCCAGGCACCTTCAAAGGGCTCCACATTTGTTTGCAATGCAGACCTTGAATCCTGCTCTGGTCATAAATGTTGTTTATTTTGACTAGGACCTACTGAGAGGGATTGGGGGTTAGGAAGGGCACAGAGAGGATGCCTAGGGAAGATCATAAAACCATTAGCAGGACAGGGCTTTTAGGGGTCACAGGATCATAGAATTTTCTGGCTGGAAGGAACGTAGGCCATTAGGAAGGTCAGAGATGACCCTCTGTCAGCAAGAGGGCTCTATGTGCCACATGGAGCTGGGGTGGGGAGGCTTGGGCCTCTTTCTAGAAAGCGGACACAGGGTGTGGGGGCATGACCCCCCAATAACCTTACATGGGGTGGGGCAATAGTTTGCTGAACATGATGGATTTGCCCTCCCAGTGGGAAGAACCAGTGGCCTGAATGTGCAGTGGGGCCTCTTGTTCTGGGGAGTGGGCACAGCTCTGGGTAAGGGAAATACAATTCTGCTCCCACCATTATTTGGAGCAGCTAGGAGATACCAGATGCTAAGCCTGATGCTCTTCCAGAACCTTCAAAACAATTTTGAAAGAGATGTTATCTCCATTTTGCAGATAAGATAAACTGAAGCTCAGAGAGGGGAGGTAGTTTGCCCAAGGCCACACAGCTAGTTAGTGGTAAGGCTGGAACTAGACCTTAAGACTTTGGATTCTTTAAGCCTAATCTCCTTCCCACCTCCCCTGCCCTCCACCACCTGCTTTGGTCTGGTCATGAGTAACCAAATGGAAGCTGGGCTCCCTTCCCTCTAAAGCTCATGGTGGGGCTCAGGAAAACTCAGCAGCAAACCTTCTTCTAGTAAGAACATTAGAGTCTAGGGCTCCTTCCAGTCCCTGGCATAGATCTGGCTCACTTTGCAGAGAACATGCTCCCATAAATCCTGCCATAGTCAGGAAACCATCTTGGTTGCCCTTCATTTGCTGTGTGACTCAGAGCAAGTCACTTCACCTCTCTGAGCCACACCCTCCAGCTCCATCTCCAGACCTGAGGTCTTCATGGAAGGTGAGGGCTGGTGGAGGTAGTGGCAAGCTGATCCCTTTTGGGCTCCTCTGTTGTGTCATAGCTCTGGGGGGTAGAAGGAGATGAGACTTGGTTTTGCCCTCAAGGCTGACTCAGACCATGAGAAAGACACCTTAAAAGCAGGCAAGGCTAGGCTGACTAAGATCCCTGCTGAGAATGGAAGGCTGAGAGCCAGGGCAGAGGCTGGGTTGTGAAGAGGCAGCTTAAGCAGCAAGTTATTCCCTGATCCCCTGACTGTGTAATCTGGTTGCTTGGAGAATGGAAAATCCCCTTCTCCTCACCCCCCACCTTCTCCCCCACAAAGGCCGCCTAGTAGGCTTGCCAGCCTTGGGGCAGTAATCTGCCAGACATCACTCTGGGAACAGGTTGCCAGGGGCCCCAATCCCACCCATCCCTCAGTGGAAGATGGGGAAGGCTGGGAGGGGTGCAGGGGTCTGGGGACTTGTGTGTGTGTGGGGGGGGGTGTCTCCTGCTCTCTGGCCTACCCAAAGGATTGCGGACACTGATGGGGGCCTCTGTGCTGAGGGAAACTTCAGGGCCGGGGACAGGGACAGGAGGGCTGGGTCTTAGGGCAGAGGTGTCTGGGGCAGGGGTTATTATTAAACAGCCCCATTATTTCATCCAGCATGTTCCTTTCATTTTTATTTGAAGACGGCTCCCTCCCCAGCACCTTCGCTTCCCCACCCCCTACACTTTCATTCATCGGTCTCTGGAGCCGCTGACAGCTGCCCTGCGGGTGAACTCCAGATCCTCCTGCCGCTGGAGAGACCCGGGGGGGGGGGGGGGGGGG